>NC_083344.1:32355765-32563474 GCF_019175385.1 Lycium barbarum
CCGCAGGTACAGACGCTCGTTTCGGAGATCCGCCAGCCTAGGATACCTATTCAGCTACTTTGAAGTGCTCCTTTGTTCCGGCCTATGTATGTGTTTATTTGGGGTACGGCGGGGCCCTGTCCCGTCATATGATACTGTCATTACTCTTAGAGGTCTGTGGACACATGTGTGGGTCTGTATATAGTTGTTGTTGCGTTGTATGAATATGACTTATGTTTGGGGCGTAACCATTCGTAATGGCAACCTTGTCGGCTTGCATATATATATATATGTTTGGGATGTTGCGTGTAGTGGCAGCCTTGTCGGCTTGCGTAGATATATATATATGTTGTTGTTGAAAATCGTAACTCCTCAGGAGACAGGTGCCTATGACATACAGAATTATGACAACTTTAAAATAACGTCCTGCCTTTTTATACAAATAAGTTCATAATATGCTGGTTATAAAATATTATAGTTAACAGGTGATGTGAGTGTCCAATTTGGGCACTAGTCACGGCCTACGGGGTTGGGTCGTGACAAAAGTGGTATCATAGAGGTTCAATCCTCGGAGTGTCTACAGACCGTGTCGAGTAGAGTCTTGTTTATCGATGTGTTGTGCACCACATTTATAAACAGGAAGCTACAGGACATTTAGGGTTTCATCTTTCTTTCCTTCTGTCTTAGATCGTGCGATAGAGCCTGGACTTAGGGAAGATTGGTTTCTGACGTCTTTCCTGTAGGTAGGTGCAGAATTGCGAGAGATGAAGAGGCCAGCTTCAGATAGCGGGGGTACTAAGAAGGCCCCTAGGGTAAGTCCGGGACCCCAGGCTCCAGGATCGAGTAGGAGGAGCCTCAGTTATTCTATTGAGACTGACCCCTCGGAGGACCCAGCGACAATTCCTCCAGAGGTTTTGATATCCAGGGAGGCGGTCCCTGAACCCATACCAGTTGCTCCTATGGCAGGGCACCACGTCAGACCGGCTACCCCGGTAAGTGTTACAGATTATTCCAGCCCCCTGTCCTGGTCATCGGTAAACCAGGAGTTGCCCGATTATCTGCATTTCCCGGATTCAGATGAATAAGACGATGAAGGTCAGACGAGTAGATGGCGGGCAGACGATGACGAGGAGAACACTTCACTTTCTAGATCACCGGATCACACTAGAGACTGATCGACTACAGGTATATGAGTCCTTATTGAAATTTCCTATGTATGTACATTTGTTATAGATTGTTACCTAATAGCGGCAAGCGGAAATCAAAAGCATCAGTAACTGTAAGCAGAATATATGTTAGACATAGTATGAATGCTGCAGGTATGTTTGAAACCTGCAGTTAAAGATGGAAAGGAAAAATAAACAGGAAAGAGTAACAGGTACAGTTTGGGTTGGATACACGAGGCAAGCTCGTCATTTTCATCTTGTGACTGATATAGGAAGCCCTGTGCGGCTACGATACGATATAATATATATGTGTGTATGTTGGCCCCGTGAGGCGTTGTTGGTATTTCCTGCGTGCAGGTTTTGGGATAGTAAGAAATACAGAGGAAACTCTGCCAAAATTTTCTGAGAAATAACAAGGAAGTGACGTATAAGTTCGTAATATTTTTGGAAAGTCGCGCCAACAGTAACGATAAGGTTTGACTAAGTCGCAAGTGCGTCTGAATTTGAGAGATTAAGATTGACCGATGAATTGATGGTAATAGTAATTATGAGGTCGGTATCAGTATGGTAAAAAGAAATGCTAGGATAATTTGGAAGGGTTTGTGATACTAAGGGATGATTTAGAAGGGGCCGACAAAATCTTAATAAAATGTTATATTGAGGTATCGACGGAACTGATAAGCAGGGGTAAATTACGACGAGTTTATAGTTAAAAGAAGAAATAGGATGATTGAGACAAGAGTGCAAGGGAGGAAGAATTATGACAAACACGAATGTATTGATAAGACAGCTGGTGAGATATTATGGGTAAGATTGACCAAAGGTTAAGTACGCCTACTCCACCGGGTGTAATTAAACCATAGTAAGAGTCGTGAATAAGGCCAAGAAGTGTTACACTATAGGATTGGCTACGGACAAGATATTACGTGAATATAATAAGTGTTGTGATAAGAATGAGTAAAGCCTTGTGAGGAGGCGACTAAAGAATATGACGTGATTTATGTGACTAAGGTATAAAGGCAAATGTGATGTGGAAAAGCAGAATATAGGATGAATGAGGAAGATTTATGAAGTTCTATAGGAAAATCCCAGACTAAGAGTATGCGGTGCCGGAAATGAAAGCGAGCACATGAAAAGAAGGATGGGTCGCTGCGAATGTGTATTGATATTGATTATAGGCAGCTGAACAAAGTAACAATAAAGAACAGATATCCCCTCCCCAGGATTGATGATTTATTTGACCAGTTGCACGGTGCTAAATGTTATTCAAAGATAGACTTGTGGTCAGGTTATCACCAGGTGCGGGTAAAGGAAGCAGACATTCCGAAGACTGCGTTCAGGACCCGATACGGGCATTACGAGTTTAAAGTGATGTCTTTTGGGCTGACCAATGCTCCAGCAGTGTTTATGGACTTGATGAACAGGGTGTTTAAGCCATTCCTTGACTTGTTCGTGATTGTATTTATTGATGATATTCTGGTCTATTCACGATCGGAAGAAGAGCATGCAGATCACTTGAGGACTGTACTTAAGGTCCTCCAGAATCAGAAATTATATGCTAAGTTCTCCAAATGTGAATTCTGGTTGACTTCAGTAGCATTTCTGGGGCATATTGTTGGAGCAGACGGTATTCGGGTAGACTCGCAGAAAATTGAGGCCGTCAAGACTTGGCCTAGACCTACGACGCCTACTGAGGTACGTAGCTTTCTGGGGCTAGCAGGATATTACGGGAGATTTGTAGAAAAGTTTGCCTCAATTTCAGCGCCTTTAACAAGGCTAACACAGAAGGCAGCTAAGTTCCAGTGGACCGATGCTTGTGAACGAAGCTTCCAATTATTGAAGGACAAGTTAACCACAGCCCCAGTTCTAACTCTTCCTGAGGGGCCAGATGGCTATGTTATTTATTGTGACGCTTCAGGCGTTGGGCTAGGTTGTGTATTAATGCAGCATGGCAGAGTTATAGCCTATGCCTCCCGACAGCTCAGGAAGCACGAAAGAAATTATCCTACACATGACCTGGAGTTGGCGGCGGTGATACATGCCTTGAAGATATGGAGACATTATCTATATGGCGTGCATGTTGATATTTATACAGATCATAAAAGTCTCCAGTATATCTTTAAGCAGAAGGAGCTGAATTTGCGGCAAAGGAGGTGGCTAGAGTTGCTGAAAGATTATGATGTCGATATTCTATATCACCCAGGAAAGGCTAACGTTGTGGCAGATGCACTCAGCCATAAATCTATGGGCAGTGTGGCAGGCGTACAACCAGGAAGGAAAGAAATAGTCCGTGAGATTCATCAGCTAGCTAGTCTTGGAATTCGTTTGGCTAATTCTGATAATGGTAGAATTTTTGTGCGAGGTGTTGCTGAGTCCTCTATTATAGAAGTGGTGAAGAGACGTTAGTATGAGGATCCTATTCCTGTACATTACAGAGATACAGCATTTCAGAAGGACGAGACCCCATTCGAGATTTCATCAGACGGAGTACTACGATACAGAGGCAGATTATGTGTACCTGAGGTTGCAGGATTAAGGCAACAGGTTATGGGGGAGGCACACTATGCTCGTTATTCTGTTCATCCAGGATCAACAAAAATGTATCATGACCTTAGGTGTTTGTATTGGTGGAATAGTATGAAAAAGGACATAGCAGAATTCGTGGCCCGGTGTCCGAATTGCCAACAGGTCAAGATAGAACACCAGAAGCCTGGAGGACTACTGCAGGAGATGGAGATTCCGACCTGGAAATGGGAGGTAATTAACATGGATTTCGTCACAGGTCTACCAAGCACTCCACGGAAATATGACTCTGTCTGGGTTATTGTTGATAGACTGACGAAATCAGCCCACTTTCTTCCAGTCAGGACGACGTATTCAGCTAAAGATTACGCCATATTGTATCTTAAGGGGATAGTGAGACTTCATGGGGCTCCCACAGCTATTATCTCTGATAGAAGGGCCCAGTTTACAGCTAATTTCTAGATATCCTTTCAGGAGGGATTGGGGACACAAGTGAGTCTCAGCACAGCATTTCACCCTCAGACGGACGGACAGGCCGAGCGTACCATTCAGACGTTACAAGATATGTTACGGGCCTGTGTTATTGATTTTAGGGGCAGCTGGGATGATCACTTGCCGCTGATCGAGTTTGCTTATAATAACAGCTACCATTCTAGCATTCAGATGGCACCGTACGAAGCTCTATATGGCAGGAAGTGTAGATCCCCTATAGGCTGGTTTGAAGTTGGTGAGACTAAGCTAATAGGCCCAGATATGGTTCAGCAGGCTGTCGATAAGGTGAAGCTTATTCAGGAAAGGTTACTGGCAGCCCAGAGTCGGCAGAAGTCATATGCAGATAATCGACGTCGACACTTAGAATTTCAGGTTGGCAATTAGGTGTTCTTGAAGGGTGTTATGAGATTCGGCAAGAAAGGGAAGTTGAGCCCGAGATACATTGGACCTTATCAGATTATCCGTAAGGTAGGCCAAGCTGCCTACGAGTTAGATCTACCAGCGGATTTAGAAGCAGTACATCCGGTCTTCATGATTAGATGGATAATTGGGATTAAATTATCCATGATTAGATTATTAAGTGAGATTGGAAAACTAAATCAGTCCATTAAAAATAGCCATAGTTGGCTGTGTAGTTTAGTGGGATGGTCAAAGAATATTTGACCCAAATATTGAGTGGGACACTTGTCCAAGCCTTGCAACTCATATATAAGGCAAAATGATGATTCACTATCAACTAACTAGCTCATTTCAACATTTCAAACTGTAGAAAATATAGTGATAGAGAGAGAGGCTCTCGGCTACAAGCTGGCTGAGAACACCCTCCTCCAAATTGCACCAAAAAAATCAGTTTCTTGGACAATTTAACTCCCCTAAAGGTGTATTAACGTGTAGCATTCATTGGAATAGCAAAAACAAGTGTTAAAAATTCAAGAAGTGAAAGTGAAGGGCTAGCCGATTGAAGTGTTTAGTTACAAGGTAAGAATGATCATTTTTCTTGTGTTGTATGATGATTGAATGTATAATTCGTGCATGTTGTTGTTGTTTTGTTGTGGTGGTTGAAGTTGAGGTGAGCCGTGAGCTTGGGTGAAGCCATGTTGGTCTCATTTTGCATGTATTGTTGATGGTTTGAACGTGTGTCAACATATGTAAATGAACAAAGATTGTAGAAGTATGTTTATGATGTTGCATGTTGGTATTGGACTATTTTTCTTGAAGTTGAAGTGGGCCGTGTGTTGTAGACTTAAATGGAATCATGCTTAATCTTTTTGTACATGTATTGGGAAGGAATTGAATGTGTTGTAGTGTGGATAAATGGATGAAAATCATGAAGTTGTTGTAGTTGTGTTGAAGCCGTGTAGGGGGCTGTTTTAGAGGAATTTATGGACTGTTTTGTGTCATGTTTAGATTGTTGTTGTTATGGGCATTGTGGTGTATTGTATGCATTATGAATATGTGAATTGAGGTGTTAAAGAAATGAATCATGTTGAAGGGGGAAAACAGTCCAAACCGTGGACTGTTTTAATGTTATGAGTGAATTAGTGTATGTTGAATGTTGGTTATTGTTATGAACGTATAGTGAAAGTGAAGTTTAATGATTCAAGTTGAAATTGAAATGGTTTGTGGGCTGTTGTAAGAGTTAATATGATGCTAAAACAGTTCCAATAATCGTATAAGTAATGTTGTAAACGTGTTGTTGTCGTTGTAGTTGAAGTTGGAAAATTGCGAAGCGAAAATGGTAATGTTGTGTGTGCTGTTTGGCCGTGGATAAGGGCCTGTTTTAAATGATGTACGGACTGTCCAAAGTTCCCTTAAGTCATGTTTAAACAAGTTCGGATTGATACATGAAAGAATGACTAACAATATTAGCTTGTAGTACTAGTTGGTTTGAATGCGAACGAAATGTCGTCTAAATGTTGGAAAGGGATTGTTAACGTTAAAATACATATTGAATTCCCTCGTAGACTAATTGTAGCTCTTGATATCTTCATATAGGATAGGTACTATTGGGCAGCAAGTACAAGTTATAATACGACTAAACACTAAAGGTATGTAAAGCCTATTCCTTCTTTTCTTGGCATGTCCTAGACGTAAGTAAGAAATGATATGAACCTTGGGGTAAATTCTACTCTCTAGTTCCAAGCATGACTTATGATTCTATTCATTCCGTAATGTTATGGTCACGAGCCTACTATATGATTGACTAATGAATGATGTATAGAAGTCCCTACTTTTAAAGAATTGCATAGTTAAAGGCATACTTGACTATCAAAAGTTACACCATGTCAAATTGATACATGTACATGAAATCTGAAACGTTCCTTGCTATAACTTGTAATGAGATTTAAAAAGAACTAAATATGATTATTATCCTGACACTTAGAGCTGGTTAGTTACTTATCTATTGAGTCTCAAAAGATGAATTGCATATATGTGGTTGCTTATTATTCTGCTCGTGCTTACCGCTATATCCTTCACTGAGTGCCGGGCCAGGACATGTTTTCGTGCGCATATTTACTATATTACTCACCGAGCCCCTCACTAGAGGGCCGGGACACGTTATATATATATGATGATATGATGATATGATGATATGATGACATGATGATATGGAGATGGCGGCCAGGAGGGCATATATTCCTTATTACCGAGTCCCTCACTAGAGGGCCGGGACACGTATATGTTTATGTTATGATGCTATGATTATAATTACCGAGTCCCTCACTAAAGGGTCGGGACACGTTATATATGTTATATACAGAATGATTATTCAGCCTTGGTTACAAAACTCTGTATTGATATTGATATGAGAACGATACAGATGAAATATGTTCAAAGGCAAGTTTTATGAAATTCTGTTTGTTGCATTGGGTCCTACACACCTAGTCTCAGTATGAGTCTATTACTATATGTCATGCTTTACATGCTCAGTACATATTCCGTACTGACCCCCTTTTCTTCGGGGGGCTGCGTTCATGCCCGCAGGTACAGACGCTCGTTTCGGAGATCCGCCAGCCTAGGATACCTATTCAGCTACTTTGAAGTGCTCCTTTGTTCCGGAGCCTAGCTTGTGGTATAACTCCCTTTTTTTTTTATATGTATGTGTTTATTTGGGGTACGGCGGGGCCCTGTCCTGTCATATGATACTGTCATTACTCTTAGAGGTCTGTGGACACATGTGTGGGTCTGTATATAGTTGTTGTTGCATTGTATGAATATGACTTATGTTTGGGGCGTAACCATTCGTAATGGCAGCCTTGTCGGCTTGCATATATATATATGTTTGGGATGTTGCGTGTAGTGGCAGCCTTGTCGGCTTGCGTATATATATATGTATGTTGTTGTTGAAAATCGTAACTCCTCAGGTGACAGGTGCCTACGACATACAGAATTGTGATAGCTTTAAAATAACGTCCTGCCTTTTTATACAAATAAGTTCATAATATGCTGGTTATAAAAGATTATAGTTAACAGGTGATGTGAGTGTCCAATTCGGGCACTAGTCACGGCCTACGGGGTTGGGTCGTGACATTTGGTAAGAGAGGAAAGCTAAGCCCTAGATACATTGGACCCTACAGAATTATCTGCAAGGTGGGTAGGTAGCCTATGAATTGGATTTGCCTTCGGAGCTTGAATTAGTCCACCCAGTTTTTCACGTTTCGATGCTCTGCAAGTGTATTGGAGATCTCACAAAGATTGTTCCGATAGATGATGTGCAAGTAACAAAAAAGCTAACCTATGAAGAAGTGCCTATTGCTATCCTCGACAGGCAAGTGCGAAAACTCCGAAACAAAAAGGTGGTTTCGGTTAAAGTCTTATGGCGAAACAATAACCGGGAAGAAATGACTTGGGAAGCGGAAGAGAGTATGAAGTCTAAGTATCCGCATTTATTTCGACCCCCAGGAGAAATTCAAGATGAAACGCCAGCGATATAAGGTATGTATGCTTATTTTCATGCTTTTGGTCGTGTGTGGCCATAGATATGTCGATGTTGTGATGTAGCCTTGTGAGGCGATGATATTATGGGTTGTTGTGACAGGTTGATAGTGCCAAATTACAGGGGAAACTCTGGCGAAATTTTTCTAGAATCCCCGATGACTTAACATTCGAGGACGAATGTTTCAAAAAGGGGGGAAGAATGTTACACCTCGGAAATTTCTCCGTGAACGTACAACGGGTAGACCAACGAAGTGTATGAGTGTATGATTTTTTACTAAGTAGGGAATGACTATTTATGAATTTTGGAAATGAGAAAGTTACAGATTTGCACTTCGACCCAGTTGGTCGTAAAATAGAATACGACCCGTAAAGTGGTTTACGGACCGTAAACTGCCATCGTCCTTCAACATTCCAAAAATTTCAACTTTCTGCCAAATGACGAAATGGTTAAATACGACTCAGAATACGGACCGTAAATCGAAATACGGGCGTAAACTGTGACCGTAAACCACCATGACTCCACGAAACCTTTCTATTTCTGATATACTTAAATATGGTCGTGAAGGACAGACCGTAAACCAGAATACGGCCCGTAAAATGGGTTTACGGCCACTGTGCACCCGACTACTGTTCATTAAAAATCAGGTTTTGAGTTATTAAAAGGGACCATAAGCTCATTTATTGATTTCTCATCTACACGACTCAAGAAGTCTCTAGAACACTCTAAACAGTTCATTCACAAGAATTCAAGAGGACCAAAGGGAAATCAAGGTCAATAACATCAAATTCATGAAATCAAGTGTAAGGATCACATCAAAGTTCATCTACACCAAGAAATTGCAAAGGAAGTGAAATAGGGCTTTTGGTATAGAAGAGTATTGCTAATCAAGGCTCGTTCCTACAACATCTAAGGTAATTTTGATGACCTTCTCATGATGATTGAAGTATTAAAACGTTAAAACACTTGGATTATGGAAGAGTGTAGTAAATGGGTCAAAAAATGTGAATAGTGCCATAATTGAATGATAGTTGGATTGAATTATGAATTTTGATGTGTGGTGAGTATAAGGATGTTATAAATGACGTGTAGACCATGAAATGGGTGTGATATATAAGAAAATGTGATGACGAGCTAAAACCTATAAATGTGGGGAAATTGGAGAAAAATGGTGGGATGCGGTAAATGTAGGTAAATGGCGATTGTTGATATGATATTGTGAGTGTTGTTGTGAATGTTTGGTAGTTGATATAGAATATGGGAAAAGTAGTATAACCAAAGGAAGTGCTGCCCAATTTTCCCTAGAAATAGTAGCGCGTTCTTATAGTCGATTAACTAACGTAAATGCGAATTCTCTTTTGAAGGTAGAAATGTGATATCGAAGGAGAACAAGCGAAGGATAGCTTAGTTAAACGTCAAAGGTATGTGAGGCTAGTTCCTTCTTTCTAATGGCATGAATCTCATAGCATAATTTTCCTCCTCTTCAGGAGTCCCTATATCCCGGAAAGCTAAAAGCCTATATCTATGAATGGTAATATAAGATAAGAGATATGATATGATGATCTTAAAATGGCATGATGTTATTTATTGCTCACACTCACCTTATATGTTAGTTCCTTCAAGGTGAGGCAGGATGTCGATAATTGCTCCATAATGAAATCGGGGGATCACGATCTTACGTCACCCCGATAAAGTAAAGTTGTTCACAAGCCTTATGCATGTATTGTGATAAGTATGTGACGATAATCATATTATGATGAGCATGTATGATGATGATATAACACCGCGCCTAGTTTGTCGGGCAGTCACCGCTAAGGCGGGTAGCTATACGATACACCATGGCCAAATGGCATGGGCAGACACCACTAGTGGGCGGCATGAGATGATACCCCGGACGCGGGAGGCCTAGACGCAGGCTAATGTTATGATTATCACACCGATCCGATATGGATGGGCAGCTTATACATTGTGCATACATGATATGATGACGAGTATGAGTAAGACAGCATGACTTAATTCTTTATGCAAGACCGTCAGATATAGATGTTCCATATTGATATTTCCATTATGTCATTGTTCTATTTCTTTGTTTATGCCTCTCGTACTCAGTACAATGTTCGTACTGACGTCCGTTTTCTTTGGACGCTGTGTTCATGCCCACAGGTAGACAGGGAGGAGAGCTCGATCCAGACCAGCAGTAGCTGTCAGCCGATTGAAAGCACTCCTTTGTCCGGAGGTGCTTATGACGATTCTTTTGTGTATATTCATGTATATGTATCTTTGGGCATGACGGGGTCTTGTCCCGTCCTTATGTTTAGTACTCCAGTAGAGGCTCGTAGATGCGCAGTGTGGGTTAGATGGTCTCACGAGATGCTATTATATGCATATATTATTTTGATGGCCGAGAGGAAAATGTATTTAAAAAGTATTTATGTTTCCATATAAAATATGATTTTCCTACAATTTGAGTATAAAGCTGATAAAAGACCATTAAATGAGCAAGATGAGCAGTAGCACGAGTGGTGCTCGGTGGCTAGCCCCGGATACCCGTCACGGCCCTTAGCTGGGTCGTGACATTTACCCAAGAACAACACAAAAGATTAGCCTAAGTGAAGAATAACCCTTCTCTTGTGTTGTTGTGATATTGAGGGTAGTTGTGAGATAAGAGAAGCTAGGTTTTCATGTTGTGGCTATGTATAAGGTAAGTGCATCATCCTCCTATTTGTGCTTAAGATTATTTTGGTCTTGGTTGATGTAAATGGTTAAAGAAAGCATAAACTAGCACCTAGAAATGCTAGTGTGGTTGTTGAAGTTATTTGGAAAGCTCTCTTGTTATTTTTGTATGGTATAAGGGATGGAATTCTTCATGAATGTACTTGTTATCTTGTTATAGATATTATTGAGTTAAAGTAAGAAATTCATAAGGGGTGACATGGGTTATATGGGTTCCAATCCGAGCTTGCCGCTCGTCGTGAGATATTGATGACTTGTTGTTGATATATTATGGCTTGTTATTGGTGTTATATTTGTTGGGTTTCTCTAGTTATGATTGTTGATATGTGGAATTGGAGATAGCCTATGTTATAGGGAAATGCTGCCCAAATTTACGTAGGCGAGCTACTAGCTTAGAATTACGACTTAGTTTCTTCTCGACACTAATTAAGGGCACTATTGTATTAATGTAGATTAAGTGTAGCGTGGGCTGCTTCAGAACTATTATCGAATCAAGAAGACTGAGTTTTGTTAAGGCTAAACCTTTCTTCTTTTGACATGATCGAAAGTGAATCGAAACGTAAACGAAACACTATACCATAATGAATCTGCTTCTAGTAGCTAGGGATGTTCATGTTGTTCATTTCCTTATAGTATTGTTTCAAGCTTGTCTAATGTATGATCCTTGAGTCTTATGGAAGCACGTACTGATAGTAGTAATTTTCATAATGGAATCGGAGGTGCAACGACCTTACGTCATTCTTATAGGCTTAAATGTATGCTTATCATATCATGCATCTATACATATATGATACTATGATGATGATTCCCACAGAAGTCTGATGGCCTTATATATATATATATATATATATATATATATATATATATATATGTACGATGGCGTTATATACGAACCATTGATTAGTTGGCCATGATGATGATGCCCATAGAGGCTTTATGGCGTTATATACGCATATATACTATACTTATGCATATCGTGACCCTCAGAGGCATTTCAGATGTTCAGGTTGATCCTTTTATCCTTATGTTATCTTCATGTCTTACTTATGTTACTTACTGCCTTACATACTCAGTACTTTATTCGTTCTGACGATCATTTTCCTGGGGATGCTGTGTTTCATGCCCGCATGTTCTGATAGGTAGGGTCACAGTCCGCATCAGTAGGTTTCCCACTCAGCGTTGATAGTGGAGCACTCCACTTGTCCCAGAGTTGCTGTCTAGTTTTGATATGATTTTTATATACATATGGGTATAGCAGGACCCTGTCCCTGTTACACCTTGGACATTTCATATTGTTGTGTTGTGAATAGACTACCGCAAGCTTAAGGTGAACATGAAGTCCTTATGACAACAAGGAGAGTTTTAGTAGCTTTATAGTGCATACGACATGATTTTAAAGCTAGATGAATCGGTGAGACTAAATTCGTTGAAGGAAGTAAAGTATAAGTCATGTTTGGAGAGGTTTTTGCAAGTATCGAGTTAACTATTATTTAGTAATGTCTTGGGAAGGAGTTATAGGGCTCCTTAGATTGCTAGTGAAGTGTTAAACAAGTGCCTAGAAGACTCCATAAGGATTTGCGATCAAACGAATCGATGGAAATAGTTTTGGAAAAGGTGAGTTATACAACCACTTATACGGCCCGTATAACTTTATACGATCCGTATAATGGTCCGTATAACAGTCACAGTGAAGGGTCTTCACTGGTGCTATTATATGGTCACTTATACGGACCGTATAAGTGTCCGTATAAATCCTATCAGGCAGCTTTGGTTTTTTTTTTTTATAAAAAGATGACCCAAGTTCTTATTTCTTATTTCTCATCTTCTCCACACCTCTTGAGAGCTCTAGAACATTCCACACACCATATTAACACAAATTTAAGAGAAATCAAAGATTAAACACCAAGAATCAAGAAAATCAAGTGCAAGGAGGCTCACTAGGGTTTATAGAAATCAAGAATTCCTTTGGTATTGAAGTTGGGGTTGTTCTCAAGTGAGGTATATTCATCCAAAGTTCATCCTTACATGATCAAAGGTGAGTTTTACATCTATTTCATGTTATTAAGAGTATTTGAGTGGTTGAATGACTTGGATGAGAGAAGAAAATAGAATATGATCTCAAATATGGAAATAATGAGATTTTGAGTAGTAAGTTAACTTGAGTCATGATTCTTAGCATGCTATGAGTATAATCTTGTTATGGATGGTACTAATGATGTTGAGGTAGTATTATATGTAGATGGATATGGTGTTGTGTTGTAGTTATTGATGTGGATGACTTTGAAAGGGAGTTTTGATAATTGAACAATGCTTATTTTGAAGAAGTCTATTGATTACAATATTATGGGTGTTGTTATAGATGTTTGGGAGTTGTTTACCATATAGAGGAAGTGGTAGAAACAAAGGAAATGCTGCCCAATTTTCGTTAGCCTCTTAGTCGCTTTAGTTTAGACTTAAGTATGATCTAACCTTAGTACGAATTCTCTTGTATGTAGAATTGTGAGCTTGGAAGGAAAGCGTTTAGTCGATAAAGTTGAAGAGACGCAAAGGTATGTTAAGGCTAGTCCCTTCTTTCAAAGGCATGACTTATATATCACGATTTCACTTCTATATTTCCATGACCTTCTTACATCCCAAAAGATGATATTTAAAGATTCTTAAGAGCTTCTTATGAGAAGAGATAATATATGTTCTATGATAATGATGATGATTTTACTTCTAGAGATTCCAAAGCTTATGAATTGATGTTATTATGAATAAAGTAAGTTGTCATACGGTTCTGTACGTTACTACTTAATCTATATGGCTACTTCTTCTTCTTGACTATTTATGGTTGTGGAGTTCTGAATTATTATAGGAACTTTTGGATTTCTTGGATCCAACCCTCCAAAGACATAATTTTCAATGATTGTTTACTTTTTATTTTATGCTCCTCTAAATCTATATTTTGCATCTATGTGCATTCTTGTTTCAATTTTTTTGAACTAAGTAGAAACTCATAATATTTAGAACGATAGAATCGAGCAAGATATTGACTTAAATAAATTATTTTCTTATTGTTTGCTTCACAAATTCTTTTTTTTCTAGAGGTATTTATGATTTGTTTTATATTAATTTAGTTTTGGTTTATGATTTGTTTTATATTAGTTTAGTTTTGGTTAGAATGAAGATTGTTGGAGTCCAATTTAAAACGTAAAATAAAATCTAAAGAATGCATCTTGTAGTAACCTACTAACCTGGATATAAACACTAATTTCAGTTATATTTGCCCCCTTAAATATATTATCTCCTAATATGGATGTTTGTTATTACTCAAGAACTACTAAACATTGCTAAATATTTTATTTTATGTATCTTTATGTAATTTCTAATTACATAAAATTCATATAAGATATCGAGGTTTGAATTTACAGTTAAAATTAAATATCTTGACCCCAAATTTAATTTTATGTAAAAGTTACAAGGTAGAATGACATAGTTCATAAGTTGCCAAATATGGTTATCTAATTATTCAATTTGATATTTTTAATTCGAATCTATCACCTTCAAGCAGATAACTTAAGTTTAATCTTAATTTCACAAGTTTAATTTTACTTATAGTTTTAAAACATTCACAAATTTAAGTATGTATGTCACAATTTCATCTCACGTCATCGTATTTATACATCTCATCTGTGTAGATAATTTACCTTTTAATGTATAACTTTTTTGCTCAAGATAAGTTAAATATAAATATTTTGTAAAGAATGAACTCTGCGGGCAAAGCAACAACTTTTTCTTAGTTGAAAACACTGAGTTATTTCGCCTCAATTGGACGAATTACCTTTGGAACAAAGCTTTTTATTATATTTTATTTTTCTAACTTTAGAAAAATTAAGTTTCAGAAAAGAAACCTTGCAATCCAAAAAGTATTTCACATAAAGTCCATTCCGAGAATCATGGGACATGTATTCTAATTTTGGAGAGGACCAAAGATTCAAAAACTATTGTTCTTTAATTTTTATTTCAATCTCAACCACATTATTTAATAATATTCGCTTAATTTTTCTTATGGTATACTTATAGATATAGGTAAATAAATCTTACATTGGACAAATTGTAATTTAAGTTAGTTTTTTTAATATTTAAGACTTTAAATTAACATAATTTATTTTGATTATTAAATCCATCCTTATTAAACTAGGTAGAAAGTCCTCATATATAGAATTTCAAAATCAATAAAAGTTTTACCTTATATAAACTCTTTTCCTCTTTCTTACTTAATTAACACTCCTTTTATCATTTTCTAATAGGACATACAAAATATATTTGAGTCTACATAATATTTTTCACTATATTCTGCCTTATATGAGAACGTAAGGGTAGATTTAGATTATTTATATTCTCAATAATTTAAAAATAAAATTAAGTAAATATTAATAATTAAAAATATTATAATTAATCTAAACAATCAAAGGTTTCTATCAATAAAAACAAAGACTAAATTATAAAAATAAATTCATTTCTTGAATGTTTGAAAATAAAAATAAATTTCTCATGTAGATAATATCATTAATGGAAATTGTAACTCAGATTACATTTTTAAAATAAAGAGAAGAAAAAATAAATACTTATTACATTTGAAAGGATCGTGAGGTATGAAAACATCTATCCACATACATCTGTCTACGAGCCTCTAAATAAGATACATATATCCACAAGGAGGGGCCGGATTCCACCGTGCCCAAACATGTACACAAGAGTAGTACCAATAAACTGGAGCTCCGGAACAACGAGCGCTCTCAATATGCCGCTGGTGGAGCTCCTAGGGATCAGACGCGTCTACTTGTTTACCTGCGGGCATGAACGCAGCACGAGAAGGGACGTCAGTACGAGGAATGTACTGAGTATGTAAGGCATGAATAATAACATAGTAAATGATTCAAAGCATGAATAATAACAGGATGGAAATATAGAGCATATCATGAGACAAAAGGATAACCTGTACATTTGAGTGCCTTTTAGGCGGGTACCATGAATGCTTAGTACTGCAGAACGTGCAGCCCGATCCATATATACACATATATACATATTTAGTCCAAGGAACGAATAGCCCGATCCATTTAACCATATATTCCGCGTCCGGGACGATATCATGTCATATCATACCAACTGATCATGTGGCCATGCGTCTATAGCGCCTCGCCTTTTTTCCCATATTCCCCAAATACATATAAATATATCATATTCATATATCCTATAAGCTGCATGCATGAGAGCCCAAGGAAAGTTATGTCTCTATCGGAGGAGTGACGTAAGGTTGGTAACCTCTGATTATATTATGGAATAGTCATCAGCGCATTATCTCACCTTGAAGGAACAATTATTATAAGGTGAGACTAACAACAATGAATAAAATTGAGAAAGGTCAAAAGATAGCTCAATATTCTCATATCGTCATTGAAATCATAAACTTGGAACCTTTAAACATAAAATCGTTCTCATTATAGTCATCATAGTAACATTCTCATTTTTGACATCATCGTTGTTGTCATAAAAGCTTACGAAATCAAAAATCTCCGATTTGGAAAATAAAGACATTTTAGAAAGCATTTATAGATTATCAAGAAAGGAGTCGTGCCTTTGAATCATAAACTTCTAACCTTGAAAACAAGGAGGCTATGAAAACATTTATGGAATAATAACATAGGAATCATGCCTTTGAAAGAAAGGGACGAGCCTTAACATACCTGGTCGACCTATTATTAGCTACGTTTATCCGCCTGAGCTCGTAAATTTACATTCGAGAGGATTCACACTAATGTTAGTCTCATTATCTCACACTTGTCCTAGTTTTCAAATTAAACTATTTTATATTCTACTGAAAATCGGGCAGCATCTCCCCTGTTTATATGCCTAGCGTGAATTCTTAATCCAATAACCAACAACAACAACAACAACAATACCAACATCAATAATATCATTTCCCATACCAAAGTATTCCATAAAGCAGCCCACACGCTGTTTTTCCAACTTCCATAACTAATCAATTCGCTATACAATGATTTAACCACTCTATCTTCGTGAATAAGTTGGTATTAACATAAATAGGAAGAGATCCATACCTTTGTCCCATTAATATTGTTGTATCTTCGCTTTTTCCACCTAAATTTTAGGCCACAACACACTGCTATATGATTCTGCAACAATAACTATTCGTTATCCAGATCGGAATTTGGAAATTATACCTGGTTTTGTCTTAAAAGTGGGTGTGGGAAGGTTGGGGAATTTTCCAGAGAATTTGAGAGATTTTTGGGTGTGTTTGGCTGAGAAATGGGGGTGACCCCCTTTTTATAACAGTCCAGGTTCTGCCTGGACTGACTGAAAATTAACTCAGCGCGTTCGCGCCACCTTCTGGCGCGTTTGCGCAGGGTTAATTCCCTGCCCTGACAACCGATCTTAAAACACGCATAACGTGTGATCCCTATATTGTATGAGGTCCCACGACCTATGGTTGGAATGATAATTCAATTATCTACAACTTTCGTTCTTGGTGTTATGCCAAATTCAAAACTTATAGCAGCGTTTTGGCCTCTTCAAGTCAGATCGTCCGAAAACACCTTCTTATCTTACCCTTTTGAAGGACTTATGCCCATAGTTGGCCTAAGGCTCCTTCTTAAGACTTGCTCAACTTTCCATATACTACTCATATTTCTTTTCATATATCCTTTATAAAACCCCGACATGTGGGCCTCACCTTAGCTCTCTGATTTTCCTATCCCCTAACCTTTCCATGTCCTATTGTACAAACTTAACCCCGATGATCATAGATGAACATATATATAACCTCGTACATCCTTAACTCTAACCCCGCGCTCGTAATAGTACCAGTGTCACGTAGCGAATTTCGACACACCAAACTACGAGGTTTAACATTCCTCCCACCTTAGGAACATTCGTCCTCGAATGTTAAACTCTTATGGACTTCAAAATTTTTTGTCAAAGTTTCTCCTATAACCGTACCACTATCGTCTTATCATAACCATCCAAAATTCGGTCAAGGAATCATTTTAGAGAAGCATGACGTACCTGAGAGTACTGACGGCTCTGTGTGCACATCTTGTGGAAACAAATGGGTACCTAGACTTCATTTCTTCCTCAGCTTCCCAAGTCATTTCTTATTTTTTATTATTCCTTCACAGGACTTTAACTGAAGCTACGTCTTTGGTTCTAAGCCTTCGGACTTGCCTATCCAGAATAGCAACCGGTACTTTCTCATAGGACAGTTTCTCGTCCACAGGTACAATCCTGGAGGGACTTCTGATGACTCTGAGCTGTTAGTAGTCGTTCTTGAATAAGCTTTACCTTTTCTACCTCTTAGTGAATCAAATCTGGGCCCACTAACTTTATCTCTTCCACTTCAAACCATCCAATAGGCGATTTACACTTCCTCCCATACAGAGCTTCATATGGGGTCATTTGAATACTAGAATGATAGCTATTTGTTACACCTCGGAAAATTTCCCGTTGGTACGCAAGTAAATGAACTAGTGATGTGTGCGAGGAGTGCGAGTGTATAATGTTTCATGAGCAATGTGCGTATATAGACGAGAATGAATAGAATGAAAAGTCGAGAAATGTGAAAAGTTGAAAGTTGGCAAAACTGCCCAGTGGTCGTAAAGTGCAAAATACGGACTGTAAAATGGAATACGGTCCGTAAACTGGCAGTCGTAAATTGGCATGCAAAAACTTCAACTTTCTGCCAGTCGAGTAAATGGTTAAAAACGACCTGGTGGACGGACCGTAAAGTGATTTACGGCCCGTAAACCATGGTCGTAAATCACCATGCATGCAACCAAAGTTTCTGGTTCTGCTTAGGGTTAAAGACGACCACGAGGGACGGTCCGTAAACTGGAATACGGACCGTAAACCTCCATGGACGACCATTGTTCACCTCAGCACAGATTTTCAATTCATTAAATATGAGGACTAAGACTTGTTTTATTTCATTTCTACATTACACCACTTCTCTCTAAAACCTCTCTCTACATTTATTATACAAGTTTTCAAGGATATTTAAGGATCAACAACATAAAACAAGGTCAAGAGTAAGAACATCATCAAAGATCATCTAGGTCAAGAAATCCAAATGGAGAAAAACTAGGGTTTTGCTCAAAGTGGAGTATTATTAATCAAAGCTTGTTCCTACAACTTCTAAGGTAAGATTCATGATTTTTACATGATGTTTAAGGTATTGAAGAGTTGAAATACATGGATTGTAGAAAATATGGTCAAGTAGGTCATGAATGATGAATAGTGACATTTTGAGGAATAGTTTGAATTGAATCATGAATGTTGTTGTGTTGTGATATGAATGCATTATAAATGGTACTAAGATCATGAACTAGACACTTTAGACGGGTGGACGAAATTGGATGTTATGACCATGAATATGGTTGAATTAGAGGCAAATTAAGGAATCTAAATAATGTGAATAATGTGAATGACTAATGGCCATTGTTATGATATTAATGAAGGTATAGACGCTAGCATTGGAAGGAAGCGTGCAAGTGTAGAATAGTCTGACGAAAAGGTATGTAAGGCTAACCCTTCTTTCATAAGGCATGGTTCCTTGGCCAAACTTTTAAATCCTCTATATGAGTATGTTGTATTCAGACGATTGACACTCCGAGCTCATAAGCTCACGATCCTCGATATGTGCTACGATTGTACTACGCACCCCATATGACGAGTAAGCATAAGATATAGATGTAGTGAAAATGATGATGATAGTGATGACGATGATAATAATAATGATGCTAAAGGTGCCTACGGGCTATTATACTTACATGTGCCTATGAAGGGCTATAATGACACTCCGAGCTTATAACGCCGGGTAGGATATATGTATATGAATATGTATAAAGTATGTATATGATTACGAAACGCGCGCACACATCTGCAGATGGTACGGATAACCCTGAAGCCTTGGTAGGGCCAGGTATGAGTAACCTTGAGCCTTGGTTGGCCAAGTAAGTATGAAACACCGATCCTAAGAGGTCGGGTATGCTATGTAAATGCTATGTATATGAAATGATTATGTATATAATATGAATATGAATGTGATAAGACTATGTATAAGAATACGAATAAGGACATGTATACGAATATGAGCACAAGTATGGTATGAGTACTATTATGGAATACGAATGATGACGTAGGTGTACAAATACGTATGAGAAATGGAAAGTCCTACGAAAGGCAGGTAAGCGCTATGACGATGATAGTATTGTCTCCCCCCTCCTATGCTATTTCATATGTTGTTCATGATGCTTATTTATCGATGTTGCTCAGGCTTTACATACTCAGTACATTCTTCGTACTGACGTCCTTTTGTTTGTGGACGCTGCGTCATGCCTGCTGGTGCACAGGGAGACAGACTTGATCCATAGCTGCCTATTCGGAGATTACATAGAGAGCTCCATTTCCTTCGGAGCCATATCTTTTGGGTACTCATTCTTTTGTGTATATAATTACGTGCATAGCGGGGTTCTGTCCCGCTCATGTGATATGTTATACTCTTCTTAGAGGCTCGTAGTCACGTGTATATAGTTAGATACGTCCGACCTTGTCGGCCTATATTTTGTATGTCATTTTGTTGGCCTCGTCGGCCCCTGTACATTGTTGTGGCACAGATGCCTATGATGATTAAAGATGTTGTTGTCCAAATGGGACTAGTTGACGAATGAATGGAAATGCATGTATAATTATGTGGCTCACCTAGATGTAAGCATAAGAGTAAGCTAAGAGGGTGCCCGGGTGGGCTAGCACCGGGTGCTCGTCGCAGCCCCGAGTCGGGTCGTGACAAAAGCGGTATCAGAGCAGTTCAGTCCTAGGGTGTGTCTACGAGCCGTGTCTAGTAGAGTCTTGGTTATGGGTGTGTTGCGTGCCACAATTATAAACAAGAAGCTGCGGACATTTTAGGAATGATTGACCTTCTTTCTCCATAAGAAATCGTGCGATACAGCTATGATGTAAGAAATTCTTGTTCCTAAATCGTGTGTTGTGTATTTCAGAGATGCCTAAAAAGAAAAGGGCTACAGTAGCTCTAAAGGGCAAGACGATGGCAGAAAAGCGGGCTGAAAGAGCACCGCCACCGGTAGTAGAGGAAGATGAGTCCCAGAGTGCGGCTCAATCTCAGTCCTCCCAGACAGTGCCCGTCTCTGAAGAGCGTGAGGGAGCCTCAGCACCAGCTCCAGCACCTCCAGCTCCTCCACCAGATGCTTCGGGCCAGGATGTGAAAGAGGCAATTAATTTGTTGACCCAGTTGGTTGCGGCCCAGGCTCAGAGGCAAAGTTCAGGGTATGGTGATAGGGCTGTTAGTGCAAGAGCCCGTGATTTCATTACTTTGAACCCTCCAGAATTCTTTGGGTCAAAACCGGAGGAGGATCCCCAAGACTTTATTGATGGTATGCTAATGATGCTCCGGTTGATACATGCATCAGACACCGAGTCGGTAGAGCTAGCGTCATATAGATTGAGAGATGTCTCGATCCAGTGGTATACAGTATGGATGGCTTCACGGGGAGCCAATGTACCTCCCCCGGTATGGCAAGAGTTTGTTGATGCTTTTCTCCATCATTATATGCCTCCAGAAGTTCGGCGAGCAAGGGCCGATAAAGTTTTGAACTTGAGGCAAGGAAGCATGAGTGCCCTAGAGTATAGCCTCCGTTTTAACTCCTTGGCCAGGTATGCTTCGGCCATGGTAGCAGAAATGGGCGACAGGGTACACCGATTTGTAAAGGGCCTAGGGCCCCATCTGATGGACAAATGCTTGACTGCGTTCCTTCAGGACGGTATGGATATTCCACGTATTCAGGCACATGATCAGAACTTAGAGGAAAGCCTACAGCAGCGGAGAAGTGAACGTGAACAGGATAGGGGACATAGCAAGAGGGCCAGATCTTCGGGCCCAATAAGTGAGTCCAGAGGCGGACACAAGCAACAGTTCCCTAGACATTCGGGCTATTCTACGACCAGTGCACCTCCACGGTTTTCAGGCTAGAGCCTTGATAGATCTACTCATCCCGGGCCGAGTCAGAGTTATTCGGGGTCCCAGTTTAGAGGTGATTCAGGCCAGTCAAGGACACCTATACCATGATGTTCCCAGTGTGGGAAGTTGCATTGGGGTCAATGCCGATTGGGTTCAGATGGTTGCTATTCATGTGGTCGACCAGGCCATATTATGCGTGATTGCCCCTCAGTACATGGTAGAGGTAGGACCCAACCATCAGGGTCGGTAGTCGGATCTTTGGCATCTGTGCGCCCTACGGGGCCAGGTACACATGTGCCAGTCGGCCATGGTAGAGGTAGAGGCAGAGCTCCCAGTACTAGCGGTCCTCAGCACCGTATTTAGGCTTTGGCTGGACGCCAAGATCTTGAGTCTTCTCCTGACGTGGTCACAGGTATATTATCAGTATTCTCTCATGATGTATATTCTTTGATTGATCCGGGATCCACATTATCATATGTTACTCCATATATTACGGGTCGATTTATAATTGAGCCGGAGTCTATCAAACCTTTTGAGGTGTCTACACCCGTGGGTGAATCGGTAATAGCTAGCCGAGTATATAGGAATTGTGTGATTGTGATTTGTGATCGCCGTACTATGATTGATTTGCATGAGCTAGAAATGGTAGATTTTGATGTCATTATGGGCATGGATTGGTTGGCTTCTTGTTATGCCAACGTTGATTGCCGGATGAAGGTGGTTCATTTCCAGTTTCCGGGAGAACCAGTGTTAGAATGGAAAGGAAATATGACATCACCAAAAGGTAGGTTTATTTCCTATCTAAAGGAAAGGAAAATGATCACAAAAGGGTGCATTTATCATCTAGTGCGAGTTCAAGATGTAGAAGTTGAATCGTCGACTCTTCAGTCAGTTCCCATAGTGAACGAATTTCTGGATGTGTTCCTGGAAGAGCTTCCAGGCCTTCCTCCCGAACGGGAGATTGATTTTTCCATTGATGTGTTGCCAGGCACCACACCTATATCTATTCCTCCATATAGAATGGCACCCGCAGAATTGAAAGAGTTGAAAGAGTAATTGAAGGACTTGCTTGATAAAGGCTTCATTAGGCCTAGTTCATCCCCGTGGGGAGCGCCCGTATTGTTCGTCCGAAAGAAAGATGGCTCCCTGAGAATGTGCATTGATTATAGGCTATTGAATAAAGTAACGATTAATAATAAATATCCTCTCCCAAGGATTGATGACTTGTTTGATCAATTGCCAGGCGCCAAATGGTTTTCAAAGATTGATTTGAGGTCCGGGTATCATCAAGTGAGAGTTAGGGAGAAAGATATCCCTAAGACAGCCTTCAGAACGAGATATGGTAATTTTGAATTCCGGGTGATGTCATTTGGGCTAACTAATGCGCCAGCGGTATTTATGGATTTGATGAATAATGTGTTCAGGTCCTTTCTGGACTTATTTGTAATCGTATTCATTGATGATATTTTGGTGTATTCTATATCTGAAGCAGAACATGCGGATCATTTGCGTATTGTCCTTGGAGTTCTTCGAACTCGAGAATTGTTTGCAAAGTTTTCCAAATGTGAGTTCTGGTTGAACTCAGTGGCATTTTTAGGGCATATTGTGGCAGCCGATGGTATTCGAGTGGATAGTCAACAGATTGAGGCCGTGAAAACTTGGCCAAGACCCACAACTCCTACAGAGGTTCGTAGCTTTCTGGGCTTAGCAAGTTATTACAGGATATTCGTTGAAGGTTTTTCCTCTATTTTTGCACCACTCACAAAGTTGACACAGAAATCAGCCAAGTTTCAATGGACAGATGCTTGCGAACATAGTTTCCAAGAGTTAAAGGGTCGATTGACTTCTGCCCCAGTTCTGACACTTCCAGAGGGATTGGAAGGATACGTTGTGTATTGCAACGCTTCAGGTGTTGGGCTAGGCTGTGTGTTGATGCAACATAGCAAGGTGATTGCGTATGCTTCAAGGCAATTGCGGAAACATGAGCAGAATTATCCTACCCATGACTTAGAATTGGCCGCGGTGGTCCATGCATTAAAGATATGGAGACATTACTTATATGGTGTCCATGTGGATATTTACACAGATCATAAGAGCCTTCAATACATCTTCAAGCAGAAAGAGTTGAATTTGCGGCAACGACGATGGCTAGAGTTGCTAAAAGACTATGATGTTGAGATCCTGTACCACCCCGGAAAGGCAAATGTTGTGGCTGATGCTCTTAGTCGTAGGTCGATGGGAAGTCTAAGTGATGTACGACCAGAAAAGAAAGAGATGGCCCGTGAGCTTCAACAGTTAGCTAGCCTAGGAGTCCGAGTAGTGGACTCAGGTAGCAGCGGAGCTACTATTCAGAATTCAGCAGTTTCATCGCTAGTAGCGGAAGTAAAAGAGTGACAATATGAGGATCCCATGCTAATGCAGTACAGAGATACACTCCCTCAGAAAGAGGAGTCATCATTTGATATTTCAGGAGACGGAGTTCTTCGATGCCGAGGCAGGTTATTTGTCCCTGATGTGGCAGGTCTACGCCACCGGATTTTGAGAGAAGCTCATAGTTCCCGTTATTCTGTTCACCCCGGAGCGACAAAAATGTATCATGATCTTAAGTCTATATATTGGTGGAATGGGATGAAGAAAGATATAACGGAATTTGTAGCCCAGTGTCCTAATTTCCAACAAGTGAAGATTGAACACCAAAAGCCGGGTGGATTGTTGCAAGCTATGGAAATCCCAACTTGGAAGTGGGAAGTGATTAATATGGACTTCATTTTAGGCTTACCCCGTTCTCGACGTAAGTATGATTCCATATGGGTGATTGTGGATAGACTCACCAAGTCAGCTCATTTCTTACCGGTCAGGACGACCTATGAGGCAGAAGATTATGCGAAGCTTTATCTTAAAGAGATAGTAAAACTCCATGGAGTTCCGGTATCTATTATCTCCGACAGAGGGACTCAGTTTATAGCTAAGTTTTGGAGGTCTTTCCAAGAGGGTTTAGGGACCCGAGTTAGCCTTAGCACGACATTTCATCCACAGACCGATGGGCAGGCTGAACGTACTATTCAGACTTTGGAGGATATGTTGCGAGCATGTATGATAGACTTTGGAGGAAATTGGGATGATCATTTGCCACTCATTGAATTTGCTTACAATAATAGTTATCATTCCAGCATTCAAATGGCACCATATGAAGCTTTATATGGGCGAAAGTGTAGATCCCCAATTGGGTGGTTTGAAACCGGAGAAACTAAATTGATAGGGCCAGACTTGGTCCAGCAAGCTATAGAGAAAGTCAAGCTTATACAAGATCGGTTGTTAGCAGCCCAAAGTCGTCAGAAGTCCTATGCGGATAATCGTCGAAGAGACCTGGAGTTCAAGGTGAAGGATTGGGTATTCTTGAAAGTGTCGCCAATGAAAGGCGTTATGAGATTTGGCAAAAATGGGAAGCTTAGTCCCCGGTATATTGGGCCATACGAAATTGTGCGAAGGATAGGAAAAATGGCCTATGAGTTAGAACTACCTCCGGAATTGGAGTCAGTCCATCCAGTATTCCATGTCTCGATGCTCCGAAAATGTGTTGGAGATCCTACTAGGATCGTCCCAGTAAACGATGTGCAAGTGACAGAGAAATTGACTTATGAAGAGGTACCCATTGCCATATTAGACAGGCAAGTACGGAGGCTTAGAAACAAAGAGGTGGCCTCGGTTAAGGTTCTATGGAGAAGCAGTAAACGAGAGGAGATGACATAGGAAGCAAAAAAAAATATGCGATCCAAATACCCACATTTATTTTAGTCCTTGGAAGAAGCCCAAGATGAGACGTCAAGATCATAAGGTATGTATATTTCCTTTTATGCTTTTGGGTCATGTGTGGCCAAAATTTTTATGTTGTTATGATGTGGCCCTATGTGGCATCGATATTGTGGGTTGTTGTGGCAGGATGGTAGCGCCATATTTTAAGGGGAACTCTGGCGATTTTTTTTTTTTGTAGAATTCCCCGAGACTTTAACATTCGAGGACGAATGTTCCTAAGGGGGGGAGAATGTTACACCTCGGAAAATTTCCCGTTGGTACGCAAGTAAATGAACTAGTGATGTGTGCGAGGAGTGCGAGTGTATAATGTTTCATGAGCAATGTGAGTATATGGACGAGAATGATTAGAATGAAAAGTCGAGAAATGTGAAAAGTTGAAAGTTGGCAAAACTGCCTAGTGGTCGTAAAGTGCAAAATACGGACCGTAAAATGGAATACAGTCCCTAAACAGGCAGTCGTAAATTGGCATGCAAAAACATCAACTTTCTGCCAGTCGAGTAAATGGTTCAAAACGACCTGGTGGACGGACCGTAAAGTGATTTACGGCCCGTAAACTGTGATCGTAAATCACCATGCATGCAGCCAAAGTTTCTGGTTCTGCTTAGGGTTAAAGACGACCACGAGGGACGGTCCGTAAACTGGAATACGAACCGTAAACCTACATGGACGACCACTGTTCACCTCAACACAGATTTTCAATTCATTAAATATGAGGACCAAGACTTGTTTTATTTCATTTCTACATTACACCACTTCTCTCTAAAACCTCTCTCTACATTTATTATACAAGGTTTCAAGGATATTTAAGGATCAACAACATAAAACAAGGTGAATCAAGAGTAAGAACATCATCAAAGATCATCTAGGTCAAGAAATCCAAATGGAGAAAAACTAGGGTTTTGCTCAAAGTGGAGTATTATTAATAAAAGTTTGTTCCTACAACTTCTAAGGTAAGATTCATGATTTTTACATGATGTTTAAGGTATTGAAGAGTTGAAATACATGGATTGTAGAAAATATGGTCAAGTAGGTCATGAATGATGAATAGTGACATTTTGAGGAATAGTTTGAATTGAATCATGAATGTTGTTGTGTTGTGATATGAATGCATTATAAATGGTACTAAGATCATGAACTAGACACTTTAGACGAATGGACGAAGTTGGATGTTATGACCATGAATATGGGTGAATTAGAGGCAAATTAAGGAATCTAAATAATGTGGATAATGTGAATGACTAATGGCCATTGTTATGATATTAATGAAGGTATAGACGCTAGCATTGGAAGGAAGCGTGCAAGTGTAGAATAGTCCGACAAAAAGGTATGTAAGGCTAACCCTTCTTTCATAAGGCATGGTTCCTTGGCCAAACTCTTAAATCCTCTATATGAGTATGTTGTATTCAGACGATTGACACTCCGAGCTCATAAGCTCACGATCCTCGATATGTGCTACGATTGTACTACGCACCCCATATGACGAGTAAGCATAAGATATAGATGTAGCGAAAATGATGATGATAGTGATGACGATGATAATAATAATGATGCTAAAGGTGCCTACGGGCTATTATACTTACATGTGCCTATGAAAGGCTATAATGACACCCCGAGCTTATAACGCCGGGTAGGATATATGTATATGAATATGTACAAAGTATGTATACGATTACGAAACGCGCGCACACATCTGCAGATGGTACGGATAACCCTGAAGCCTTGGTAGGGCCAGGTATCCTAAGAGGTCGGGTATGCTATGTAAATGCTATGTATATGAAATGACTATGTATATAATATGAATATGAATGTGATAAGACTATGTATAAGAATACGAATAAGGACATGTATACGAATATGAACACAAGTTTGGTACGAGTACTATTATGGAATACAGATGATGACGTAGGTGTACAAATACGTATGAGAAATGGAAAGTCCTACGAAAGGCAGGTAAGCGCTATGACGATGATATTATTGTCTCCCCCCTCCTATGCTATTTCATATGTTGTTAATGATGCTTATTTATCGATGTTGCTCATGCTTTACATACTCAGTACATTCTTCGTACTGACGTCCTTTTGTTTGTGGATGTTGCGTTATGCCTGCAGGTGCACAGGGAGACAGACATGATCCATAGCTGCCTATTCGGAGATTACATAGAGAGCTCCATTTCCTTCGGAGCCATATCTTTTGGGTACTCATTCTTTTGTGTATATAATTATGTGCATAGCGGGGTCCTGTCCCGCTCATGTGATATGTTATACTCTTCTTAGATGCTCGTAGTCACGTGTATATGGTTAGATACGTCCGGCCTTGTCGGCCTATATTTTGTATGTTATTTTGTTGGCCTTGTCGGCCCCTGTACATTGTTGTGGCACAGATGCCTATGATGATTAAAGATGTTGTTGTCCAAATGGGACTAGTTGACGAATGAATGGAAATGCATATATAATTATGTGGCTCACCTAGATGTAAGCATAAGAGTAAGCTAAGAGGGTGTCCGGGTGGGCTAGCATCGGGTGCTCGTCGCGGCCCCGAGTCGGGTCGTGACACTATTGTTGTATCCAAATTCAATAAGTGGCAAGTGATCATCCCAACTGCCTCTAAAATCCAGCACGCATGCTCTTAGCATATCTTCAAGGGTTTGGATAGTGCGCTCCGCCTGCCTGTCTGTTTGTGGGTGGAATGTTGTACTAAGTCTCACCTAAGTTCCCAAACCTTCTTGGAAGGACCTCTAAAAATTAGCCATAAATTGTGCTCCTCTATCCGTAATAATAGACACTAGAACACCGTGAAGTCGCACTATCTCTTTGATATATAATTTGGCATAATCTTCTGCTATATACGTCGTTCTGACTAGCAGAAAATGGGCGGACTTTGTGAGTCTATCCACTATCACCCATATAGGATCATACTTACACCGGGAACGGGGTAAGCCTGTAATGAAGTCCATGTTAATCGCCTCCCATTTCCAAGTCGGGATCTCTATAGCTTGCAGTAATCCTCCCGGTTTTTGATGCTCTGTTTTGACCTGTTGGCAATTTGGACATTGGACCACGAACTCCGCTATATCCTTTTTCATACCATCCCACCAATATATAGATTTAAGATCATGGCACATCTTCGTCGCTCCTGGATGGACGGAATAACTAGAGTAATGGGCTTCTTCCAAGGCTCGTTGACGCACCCCTGCCACATTAGGACCACATAATCTTCCTTGATATCTGAGGACTCCAGCCGCAGAGACGTCAAATTGTGACTTCTCCTTCTAGGAAAGCACATCTCTATAATGAACTAACACAGATTCTTTGTATTGGCACTTCTTTACTTCCTCAACTAAGGACGAAACAATCAGGTCTTGAACAATGATTCCCGCATTGCCCGAGTCCGTCAAGCGAACTCCTAGGCTAGCTAGCTGTTGAAGTTCCTGAGCCAGCTCCCTCTTTTCGGGCTGCACAACACATAGACTACCCATAGACTTGCGGCTGAGAGCGTCAGCTACGACATTCGCTTTTCTCGGGTGGTATAAAATGCTCACATCATAATCCTTTAACAACTCCAACCATAGCCATTGTTGTAAGTTCAACTCCTTCTGTTTGAAGATATATTGTAGGCTCTTATGGTCTGTATAAATGTCCACATGAACACTGTATAAATAGTGTCTCCATATCTTCAATGCATGGATAACTACAACCAACTCTAGGTCATGGGTCGGATAATTCATCTCATGTTTTCGCAACTGCCGTGAGGCATAAGCTATTACTTTGCCATGCTGCATCAATAGACAACCTAGTCCGACACTTGAAGCATCACAGTAAATAACAAAGCCCTCCGATCCTTCGGGGAGTGTCAGGACTGGTGCCGAAGTCAGCCTATTTTTTAGCTCCTGAAAGCTGCGCTCACACGCATCTGTCCACTGAAACTTAGCCGATTTCTGAGTCAGCTTCGTCAACGGTGCAGCGATGGAAGAAAGTCCTACAAATCTCCTATAGTAACCGGCCAACCCCAGGAAACTGCGGACCTCTGTAGGCGTTGTAGGCCTTGGCCAATCCTTCACAGCTTCAATCTTTTGAGTATATACCCGAATACCATCAGCGGAAATAATGTGACCCAGAAAAGTCACAAAATTCAGCCAAAATTCACATTTTGAGAATTTGGCATATAACTCCCGAGCTTGAAGGATTCCAAGAACAGTACACCAATGATCTGCATGCTCTACCTCTAATTGAGAATATACCAAAATGTCATCAATGAACACAATCACTAATAAATCTAAGAAAGGCCTGAATACATTATTCATGTCACACCCCAATATCCCTAGGGTGTGATGGGCGCCCGACCCTTGCCTAGGGTCGAGCGAACCCTCAGACTTTTGCTGCACATAAAATCACATCAAACTTTTTAAATCAAACAAGGTAAAATACATAGTAATTTTTTTTTTTGAAATATTCTTTCTCGTAGCTTCCAAGCCGAACAAATCTATGATCATACAAAATTCAGTACATGACACAAACCGACACATCGGCTGACGGAGCCGCTTACAAATTGACAACCAATACCCACGACGCTGTAGTGTTCTTTCTGTCTCTTCTCTAATCTAACCGGTTGCGTGCTGTGCGGTCTTTTATGGTCTCCAACCATCTCGTATAGTCTGATTTCACTTAGGCTATTTTAGCTTTTCATTCGTCTCTTACATCGGAATACATAAAATTCTGGCATACTTCCCAGGGGGTCACCCATCCTGAAATTGCTCCCACCTGAGCACACTTAACCTCAAAACCTTGGTGGAATTTGGCGCCTTAACGGTGATATAATCACGTCCACTTCCTCGTATGTCCTTTACTACGTAATCTGGAGCAAGTCAAGGTTTTACAGATTCTGAGACACATTCGTAACACGTCCTTTCTTGTGAAATTACTATTTTACCCTCTTCGGTCTTCCATACCACCTTTACAAATTCTTATCATTCGAAATCTGTACGCAGCAAATATCAACAATACCTTACAGAGCATACGGCTATATATCACATCCTAGCCGCCACCCCATATCATCATATCATCATACCGTATAACAGAGCCCGACCCTGTGATAAGGGATGCGGTAAACAGAATCATCATATGTCAAATTTATGTATCATATATGCATATATCAGAACCCGACCCTCCAGTGAGGGGCGCGGTAACAGAGCCCGGCCCTCTAGTACAGGACGCGGTGAACAGACAGATCATATGCCATCCTTGTTGTCCTAAGATGATGTGGTCTCCCCCCCCCCCCCCCCCCCCTTTAAGGGGTTCCTCATATGCCAACAGTCCCCTTATGAAATCTTCATTTATACATTATCCCTTCAACTTTGTGCCTACATATCGAGAACTTCTTATTCCAAATTCTTCCTTTGCTTTCTGTCTATGTCGCCATTTTGTCCACATTTGCCATACTCTTCCATCCACCACTTGTCCTTTTACTTGATCAGACTCAGAATCACAGAACAGAGTTACCCCAAGGCAGCATATCACATTATACCTTACTTGGCTCTAGGACATGCCAAAGAAAGAAAGGGTAAGCCTTACATACCTGCGCCGCGACCAACTAGTTACGCTTGTGCCTCCAACTTGTTAATCTACATTCAAGAGGATTCATCCATTCATTAGATTCGTTGTCGCATACTTGCCCTAATCTTTCAAACACATTCACTTATATTCTGCCGGAATTTCGGCAGCATCTCCTCTGTAAATGTACCAACCCCGAGAATATGGCTCGGCCCCAAATCAACAATAACAAACCCGAGAATTCAACTCGACCAAACCAACAACAATACTATCAATATCCATAAGTGATTCAAAACGTATTCTAACATTAATAATGCCTTTCTACACCATTCGACAACATTTCATTTATTATCCAAATAAACTACATGCGATCAAGTTCATATCAATGCTCACAAGTTCAAATACCAATCCAAGATCATTCCATTAAGATTCAAGAACGTTCCCAACACTCCGCTCAATGATCAAACAAGCCAAATTACACACACACACACTTACTCGAAATTGCTCCAATTCGACAAGAACGTTGCTAACACAATTCTTTCTTCCACATTCATACATTATGTCAACAATACATACGTTTACAACTTCATTTTCATAAATTCAAGAAACCACATCGAGATTACATTACCTTCCAGTTCAGCCCACAAAATTATAACCTTAACTTGGATTATTAAAACTTCATTTTACATCATAGAACTCACAACGACGACAACCAAAATACTACATCACATTAGTCCCACATGCCTACACCAAATCAGCCCATTCTCGGCCAACACCACAACACACACATCCCGTGATTTTCATTCATTTTCTGCACATTACAACACCACATAATCATGCTAAATACACTTAGTTCATCATTCCTACACATTACACACAACACACGGCCAAACAACACTTCACACGACTCAACTTGAGCATGCAATATTTCATGAATTCCCATCATTTCTACATTCAATAACATACATAAACCATTCATAACACATAAAAGAGAAGGTTAAACCTCACCTTCTTCTTCAACTTTTCCTCTCGGCTAGCTTGATGAAACGCAACAACGAGCGGTTTTCTTGCTCTAACAACTACTCCACGTTGACGAGGACCTTCCAATTGATATGAAAGCTTGAAGAGTCGCCTTCTTCTTCCAATTGCTCTGTTACCGCGCCCCTCACTGGAGGGTCGGGTTCTGATATATGCATATATGATACATGAATTTGACATATGATGATTCTGTTTACCGCATCCCTTATCACAGGGTCGGGCTCTGTTATACGGTATGATGATATGATGATATGGGGTGGCGGCTAGGATGTGATATATAGCCGTATGCTCTGTAAGGTATTGTTGATATTTGCTGCGTACAGATTTCGAATGATAAGAATTTGTAAAGGTGGTATGGAAGACTGAAGAGGGTAAAATAGTAATTTCACAAGAAAGGACGTGTTACGAATGTGTCTCAGAATCTGTAAAACCTTGACTTGCTCCAGATTACGTAGTAAAGGACATACGAGGAAGTGGACGTGATTATATCACCGTTAAGGCGCCAAATTCCACCAAGGTTTTGAGGTTAAGCGTGCTCAGGTGGGAGCAATTTCAGGATGGGTGACCCCCTGGGAAGTATGCCAGAATTTTATGTATTCCGATGTAAGAGACGAATGAAAAGCTAAAATAGCCTAAGTGAAATCAGACTATACGAGATGGTTGGAGACCATAAACGACCGCACAGCACACAACCGGTTAGATTAGAGAAGAGACAGAAAGAACACTACAGCGTCGTGGGTATTGGTTGTCAATTTGTAAGCGGCTCCGTCAGCCGATGTGTCGGTTTGTGTCATGTACTGAATTTTGTATGATCATAGATTTGTTCGGCTTGGAAGATACGAGAAAGAATATTTCAAAAAAAAAATTACTATGTATTTTACCTTGTTTGATTTAAAAAGTTTGATGTGATTTTATGTGCAGCAAAAGTCTGAGGGTTCGCTCGACCCTAGGCAAGGGTCGGGCGCCCATCACACCCTAGGGATATTGGGGTGTGACAATTCATCAAGTTCATGAATACCGCCGGAGCGTTGGTCAGGCCAAATGACATTACCCGGAACTCAAAATGGTCGTATCTCATTCTGAAAGTTGTCTTTGGAATGTCTTCTTCCTTTACCCTCACTTGATGATACCCTGATCTTAGATCTATCTTCGAGAACCATTTGGCACCTTACACTTGGTCGAATAAATCGTCGATCCTTGGAAGGGGGTACTTATTCTTTATGGTTACATTATTTAATTACCTATAATTGATGAACATCCTTAAGGAACCATCTTTATTTCTTACGAACAACACAGGCGCTCCCCATGGCGATGAACTTGGTCTAATAAAGCCTTTTTCGAGCAAATCCTTCAGTTGCGCTTTTAATTCCTTTAATTTCAATCGATATGGGGGAATAGATATGGGCTTAGTATCAGGCAACACATCGATAGTAAACTCAATCTCCCGCTCTGGTGGTAGACCTGGAGGCTCGTCTAGGAACACATCCGGAAACTCATTTATTATAGGAATAGATTGAAGAGTTGGTGGTTTTACTTCTATGTCCAAAACGTGAACCAAATGATAAATGTAACCTTTGGCAATCATCTTTCTCGCTTTGAGGTAGGAGATACATTGACTCCTCGGAGACGCCGTGTTGCCTTTCCATTTTAGTACTAGTTCTCCTAGAAATTAGAATCGGACCACCTTCGTTCTACAATCAACATTAGTGTAATAGGAGGCTAGCCAGTCCATACCCATAATAACGTCAGAATCTAGCATCTCTAGCTCATGTAGATCAGCAGTAGTATGACGATCGCAAACTACAACCACACAATCCCTATATACCCGCCTGACTACTACTGGGTCTCTTACAGGTGTAGCCACCTCAAAAGGTGTAATTGGCTCCGGTTTCATCCCAATGCGATTAGCAACATAAGGAGTAATATATGACAGAGTAGAACCTGGATCAATCAACACATACACATCATAGGAGAATATCGATAATATACCTGTAACCACATATGGAAAAGATTCAAGATCCTGCCGTCCTTCCAGTGCATATATACGATTTTAAGGACTGCTTGAACTGGGCGTTCCTCCTCTGCCTCGGCCACAGCCTGTCGGAGTCTGGGAAGTTTTTCCAGGAGGGCGCACGGATGATTATGAACCAATTTCCGATCCAGCGTGCTGAGCCTTGTCTCCATCATTCCTCAGTGGTCAATCACGCATCAAATGGCCAACTCGATCACAGTCAAAACAAGAACCTGTATCTAAGCGACACTGTCCAGAGTATGGCCTGCCACACCGAGTACACTGTGGTAGGGGTGGTCTCGTCTGGCCTGAATCGGCTCTATACTGGGACCCTGAAACGCTAGAACTCTGGCTTGGTCCTGAATAGATAGGACGATCAAATCTTTTACTTGCGAATTGAGAAGGTGCGCTGGCCACTGATTGGCCTGAATACCTGGAAGATTGTTGTGTCTGACCTCCTCTATACTCAATTCTATCTCCAAAAGATCTAGCCTTTTTGCTGCGCCCCTATCAGATTCACGTTCACCTCTCTGCGACTGCTGCTGTTCCTCCCGGTTTTGGGCATAGGCTGAATACGAGCGATATCCATCCCATCCTGAAGTGAGGTCGTCAAACAATCATTAACTAAATGTGGCCCCAACCTGCTCACGAACCGATGCACACGATCTCTCGTGTCAGCTACCATGGCTGGGGCGTACCTGACCAAAGAATTAAAATAGAGACTATATTCCCGGGCCCTCATATTCCCCTGCATGAGATTAAGAAACTTATCGGCTCGGGCCTGTCGGACCTCCGGTGGTAGGTAATGTCGCAGGAAGGCACTGGTGAATTCTTGCCAGACTGGGGGAGGTGCATTTGCTCCTCTCGAAGATATCCAAACATTATACCACTGGACAACTACATCCCGTAATCTATACGAAGCCAATTCTACTGACTCTATATCCGAAGCATGTATTATCTGTAGCGTCCTCAGCATCTCATCTATGAAGCCCTGCAGGTCTTCATCGGGTTTCAACCCATAGAACTCTGGAGGATTCAGGCTGATAAAATCGCGGGCTCTTGCACTCACCGCCCTGTCACATTGGCCCGCACCTTGCTGCTGATCCTGTGCGGAAACCAACTGGGTCAGCAACTGAATAGCTTCTGTTATCTGCTGGCCCGAAGCTTCTGGCGATGGAACTGGAGGTGCTAGGGCTGGAGCTGGAACTCTTTCCTGCTCCGCTGACACCGGTGGAGCATGAGAAGTCTGAGAAGGGACTTTTTTATGAGACTCTCCCTCTTCTACCTCCGCCAGTGGCTCCCGTTCAACTCTTCTTTCAGCTACCGTCTTGCCCTTTTGGGCCGCCGTAGCTTTCCTCTTCACTGGCATTGCTGAAATCATAACACACGATAAGAAAGGAGGAGAACCTGATAACATGGCTCTATCGCACGATCAGGATAAGAAGAAGGTCAGTTATTCCTAAATGCCCCGCAGCCTCCTATTTATAGATGTGGCGCACTTCACACCCATAAACAGGACTCTACCGGACACGGCTCGCAGACATATCTTAGGACGAACTGCTCTGATACCACATTTGTCACGACCCCACTAGAGGCCATGAGGGGTACCCAATATTACTATACCGAGCACCTCTTATCTCGCATTCCATCCTTACTAATAAGTGGGCCATATGGACGATACAGTCATATTTTACTCAACATAGTCATCAATAGCATATCCGCAAGCGAATGTCAATAAGCTTTACCAAAATATTATACAACAACAGGGATGAACAAAATTATGAAAACATCTATCCACATATGTCTGTCTACGAGCCTCTAAATAAGATACATATATCCATAAGGAGGGGCTGGATTCCACCGTGCCAAAACATGTACACAAGAGTAGTACCAATAAACTGGAGCTCCGAAACAACTGGAGCGCTCTCAATATGCCGCTGGTGGAGCTCTTAGGGATCAGACGCGTCTACCTGTTTACCTGCGGGCATGAACTCAGCGTCCACGAGAAGGGACGTCAGTACAAGGAATGTACTGAGTATGTAAGGCATGAATAATAACATAGTGAAGGATACAAAGCATGAATAATAACAAGATGGAAATATAGAGCATATCATGAGACAACAAGATAACCTGTACATCTGAGTGCCTTTTAGGCGGGTACCATGCATGCTTAGTGCTGCGGAACGTGCAGCCCGATCCATATATACACATATACATATATACATAATAATGCTGAGGAACGAACGACCCGATCCATTTAACCATATATCCGGCGTCCGGGATGATATCATGTCATATCATACCAACTGATCAGGTGGCCATGCGTCTATAGCGCCTCGCCCTTTTTCCCATATTCCCCAAATACATATACATATATCATATTCATATATCATATATTCAGCATGCATTAGAGCCCAAGGAAAGTTATGTCTCTATCGGAGTGACGTAAGGTCGGTAACCTCCGATTATATTATGGAATAGTCATCATTGCTTCATCTCACCTTGAAGGAACAATTATTATAAGGTGAGGCCAACAACAATGAATAAAATTGAGAATGGTCAAAAGATAGCTCAATATTCTCATATCGTCGTTGAAATCATAAACTTGGAACCTTTAAACATAAAATCGTTCTCATCATAGTCATCATAGTAATATTCTCATTTTTGACATCATCGTTGTCATTGTAAAACATATCCGTCGTTGTTGTCATAAAAGCTTACGGAATCATAAATCTTCGATTTGAAAAATACAGACATTTTAGAAAGCATTTATAGATTATCAGGAAAGGAGTTGTGCCTTTGAATCATAAACTTAACCTTGAAAACAAGGAGGCTATGAAAACATTTATGGAATTATAACATAGGAATCATGCCTTTGAAAGAAAGGGACGAGCCTTAACATACCTGGTCGACCTCCTATTAGTTACGTTTATCTGCCCGAGCTCGTAAATCTACATTCGAGAGGATTCACACAAATGTTAGTCTCATTATCTCACACTTGTCCTAGTTTTCAAATTAAACTATTTTATATTCTACCGATAATCGGGCTGCATCTCCCCTGTTTATATGCCTAGCCCGAATTCTTAATCCAACAACCAACAACAACAACAACAACAATACCAACATCAATAATATATATTCCCATACCAAAGTATTCCATAAAATAGCCCACACACTATTTTTCCAACTTCCATAAGTAATCAATTTACTATACAATCATTTCACCACTATATCTTCGTCAATAAGCCCGTATTAACATAAATAGGAAGAAATCCATACCTTTCTCCCATTAATATTGATGTATCTTCGCTTTTTCCACCTTAATTTTAGGCCACAACATACCGCTATATGATTCTGCAACAATAACTATTTTCTATCTGGACCGGAATTTAGAAATTATACCTGATTTTTTCTTAAAAGTGGATGTGGGAAGGTTGGGGAATTTTCCAGAGAATTTGAGAGGTTTTTGGGTGTGTTTGGCTGAGAAATGGTGGGTGACCCCCTTTTTATAATAGTCCAGGTTCTGCCTGGACCGACTTAAAATTAACTCAGCGCGTTCGCGCCACCTTCTGGCGCGTTCGCGCTGAGTTACAAGGTCTTGCCCTGCACGTTCGTGCCACCTTTTGGCGCGTTCGCGCAGGGTTAATTCCCTGCCCTGACAGCCCATCTTAAAACGCGCATAACGTGTGATACTGATATCATATGAGGGCCCATGACATATGGTTGGAAAAATAATTCAATTATCTACAACTTTCATTCATGGTGTTATTCCAAATTCAAAACTTATAGCAGCGTTTTGGCCTCTTCAAGTCAGATCGTCCGAAAACACCTTCTTATCTTACCCTTTTGGAGGACTTATGCCCATATTTGTCCTAAGGGTCCTTCTTAAGACTTGCTCAACTTTCCATGTACTACTCATATTTCTTTTCATATTTCCTTTATAAAACCCCAGAGTGTGGGCCCCACCTTAGCTCTCTGATTTCCCTGTCCCCCAACCTTTCCATGGCCTATTGTACAAACTTAACCCTGATGATCATAGGATGAACTTATATATAACCTCGTACATCCTTAACTCTAACCCCGCACCTGTAATAGTACGACTATCACCTAGCGAATTTTGATGCGCCAAACTGCGAGGTGTAACAATTTGGAAGGAAGTTTTGGAATGATTTGACTCTATTTTGAATGTAATCTCTTGGCTGTGGTATTATTGATGTTGTTATTGATTTTTTGGAGTTGGGAGGAAGTTTATGGTATAGGGGAAATGCTGTCCAATTTCCATTAGCTCACTTACTAGTTTAACTTGACTTTATGAGTGTTTTAACGACTTAACATTAGTGTGAATCATCTTGAATGTAGATTTGCGAGCTTGGGAAGGTAGACAATGAGTTGTTAAGCAGACGACGAGGTATGTTAAGGCTGTCCCTTTCTTTCTTTTGGCATGTTCATATTGATACGAACGTATGTGAATGATATTCACAATGACTCCACTCTTAGAAATATTAGGAGCATATGATATTATTGATCTTGTCTCATGATTATTGATCTTGTTTATGGTTTTCGATCTCATCTTATTTTCATTGATCCCACATGGTGGGACATGCTGACGATGTTAGTTCCATAATGATAATCGGAGGTTTACCGACCTTACATCACTCCAATAGAGTTGTAACAATTCTTTGTGCTCTCATGCATGCTTTATATATATATGTATCTATTTTATGATACTGAGCCGTGCTATAGTTGGCCAGGTACGGCACCTATTGTGCACACCTATCACGACCCAACCGGAGGGCTATGACGGGCACCCGGTACTAACCCACACGGGCACCTCTTGTCTGATATATGATATGGAGGAAGTTGTATAAATAAAGAAGATGCTGCCCAATTTTCTCTAGCCTTAGTCAAGTATGCTAAGTTATCGATTTTCTAATGTTAGTATAACTCTAACGAAGGTAGAAACGGGAGCATTGAAGGAGAACGTTCAAGCGATAGAATAGTTGAACGAAAAGGTATGTAAGGCTAACCCTTCTTTCAATAAGGCATGGTTCTTTGCCCATATATCTATTCTTTCACGAGCCTATGATGTCCTCCAAATGATTCTATCTCTAAAGCTACTAAATCTCATGATTCTCGTTGTGTTACGATTCTATGAAATTCCTTATATGATGAGTGATCCTCTAAGGATAGATATAATAAAACGACGATAGTAATGATGTCAAAGATGCTTATGACCTCTTATGTATATGTGTTTATGTATGACTATTATGTAACCCCGAGCTTATATGGCCGGGTATGATATGTATTACTCGCGCACAACTGCAGTTGGGTACGGATAACTCTGAGCCTTGATAGGGCCAGGTATGTATAATCACCGAGCCTTGCCATGGACGGGTATGTGAAACACCGATCCTTTATGGTCGGGTATGCTATGAATATGAATACGAATCTGAATATGAATATGGATATGAAATGTAAATGAGTACGGATACAAATACGGATACGAATATGATTGTATGTACACAACCACACATTAGAAATGGAAGGTCTCTATGAAAAGCAAGTAAGTGTTTATGACGATGGTTCTACTACCTCTCATCGTATGCTATTTCTTATGTTGTTTATTATGCTTCTATAATGATGTTGATCATGCTTTACATACTTAGTACATTCTTCGTACTGACATCCTTTTATTTGTGGACGCTGCGTCATGCCTGCAGGTGGACAGGGAGACAGGCTTGATCTATAGCTTTATTACTCAAGGACTACGTAGTGGAGCTCCATTTCATTCGGAGCTACAACTTTTGGTATCTATTCTTTTGTGTACATACTCATGGGCATGGCGGGGTCCTGTCCCGCCTATATGATATGACATACTCTCCTTATAGGCTCGTAGACATGTGCATAGGGTTAGATGTATTTGGCCTTGTCGGCTTATATTTTGGATATCATTTTGTTAGCCTCGTTGGCTTATGTACATTGTTGTGGGCATAGTTGTTGATGGTGATATAAATTTATTGTTGCCCAATGGAAATAGTATGAATGATGGATAGAAAGTACGATTTAGCTATGTGGCTCACCTAGATATCAATGTGAATGTATGATAAGAGGTGCCCGGGTGGGTTAGCACCCGGGTACCCGTCATGGCCCTCCGGTTGGGTCGTGACAAAAGTGGTATCAAAGCAATTCTGTCCTAGGGTGTGTCTACGAGCCGTGTCCAATAGATTCTTAGTTATGGGTGTGTTGCGCGCCACACTTATAAACAAGAGGCTGTGGGCATTTTAGGAATGAATGACCTTTTTTCTTTATAAGATCGTGCGATAGAGCCATGATATAAGGACTTATTTTTCCTTAACCGTGTGTTATGTATTTCAGAGATGCCTGTAAAGATAAAGGCTACGGCAGCCCAAAAGGGCAAGACAGTGGAGAAAAGCTGGCTGAAAGAGCACCATTAACGGTTGTAGAGGAAGGTGAGTTCCAGAATGCGGCTCAATCTCAGTCCTCTCATTCAGTGCCTATTTCTGAGGAGCATGAAGGAGCCTCAGCCCCAGCTCCAGCATCTCCAGCTGCACCACCAGATGCTTCAGGCCAAGATGTAAAAGAGGCCATTCATTTGCTTACTCAATTGGTTGCCGCCCAGACTCAGCGGCAAGGTACAGGGTAAGGTGATAGGGCTGTTAGTGCAAGGGCCCGTGATTTTATTAGCTTGAATCCTCCGAAATTCTTTGGATCAAAGCCGGATGAGGACCCTCAGAATTTTATTGATGGAATGTTGAGGACACTTCGGTTAATGCATGCTTTGGACATTGAATCGGTGGAGTTAGCATCCTATAGATTGAGAGATGTCACGATTCATTGGTACACGGTTTGGATGGCTTCACGGGGAGCCAATGCGCCTCCCCCGGTATGACAAGAATTTGTAGATGCCTTCCTCCGACATTACCTGCCTCCAGAGGTTCGGCGAGCTAGAGCCGATAAGTTCTTGAATTTGAGACAAGGAAGCATGAGTGCTTTATAGTATAGTCTCCGCTTCAATTCTTTGGCTAGGTATGCTTCAGCCATGGTAGCGGATATGGGTGACAGAGTGCACCAATTTATGAGAGGCTTAGGGCCACATTTGATAGATAGGTGCTTGACTGCGTCCCTTCAGGAAAATATGGATATTTCACGCATTCAAGCCCATGCTCAAAATTTAGAAGAAAGAAAACAACAACAAAGAAGTGAGCGTGAGCGTGAGCATGATAGAGGGTATAACAAGAGGGATAGATCTTCGGGTCCGATGAGTGAGTTTAGTGGCGGGCACAGACAGAAGTTTTCTAGGCATTCAGGCCATTCTATGCCTAGTGCGCCTCCACGATTTACAGGCTAGAGATTTGATAGATCTATTTATTCCAGGCCGAGTCAGAGTTTTTCGGGATCTCAGTTCAGGGGTGATTCGAGTCAGGTGAGGCCACCCATGCCACGATGTTCCCAGTATGGGAAGTTACAGTAGGTCCAGAGCCGATTAGGTTCAGAGGTTTGCTATTCATGTGGTCGGCCATGCCATATTATGCGTGATTGCCCCTCGGTTGGTGGTAGAGGTAGGACACAGCCTTCAAGGTCGGTAGCTGGATCCTCATCATCAATACGCCCTATGGGGCCAGGTTCATATGTGCCAGTCGGCCTTGGTAGAGGCAGAGGGAGAGTCCCCAGTTCTAGCGGTCCTCAACACCGTATTTATGCTTTGGCTGGACACCACGATCTTGAGTCTTCTCCTGATGTTATCACGGGTATATTATCAGTATTTTCTCATGATGTATATGCTTTGATAGATCCGGGCTCCATATAGTCATATGTTACTCCATATATTGCGGGTCGGTTTAGAGTCAAACCGGAGTCTATCAAACCTTTTGAAGTGTCTACACCCGTTGGTGAATCGATAATAGCTAGCCGAGTATAGAAACTGTGTAGTTGTGATTTGTGACCATCGTACTATGGTTGACTTACATGAGTTAAAAATGGAGGATTTTGATGTTATTATGGGTATGGATTGGTTGGCTTCTTGCTATGCCAATGTTGATTGTAGAATGAAAATGGTTCGTTTCTAATTTCCGGGAGAACCAGTTTTAGAATGGAAAGGGAATACTGCATCACCAAAAGGTAGGTTTATTTCCTACCTAAAGGCAAGGAAAATGATCACAAAAGGTTGCAATTATCATCTAGTTTGGGTTCAAGATGTAGAAGCTGAGCCGCCAACTCTTCAATCAATCCCCGTGGTGAATGAGTTTCCGGATGTATTTCCAGATGAAGTTCCAGGCCTTCCTCCGGAAAGAGAGATTGATTTTGCTATTGATGTGTTGCCAGACACCAAGCCTATATCTATTCCACCTTATAGAATGGCTCCCACAGAGTTGAAAGAATTGAAGGAGCAATTGAAGGACTTGCTTGAGAAAGGCTTTATTAGGCGTTGTTCATCCCTGTGGGGAGCACCCGTGTTGTTTGTCCGAAAGAAAGATGGCTCCTTGCGAATGTGCATTGACTATCGGCAACTAAATAAGGTGACGATTAAGAATAAATATTCTCTTTCGAGGATTGATGACTTATTTGACCAATTACAAGGTACCAAATGGTTTTCAAAGATAGATTTGAGATCTGGGTTTCATGAAGTGAGAGTTAGGGAGAAAGATATCCCTAAGACATCCTTCAGAACAAGATATGGCCATTTTGAGTTCCTGGTAATGTCATTTGGACTAACTAATGCATCGGCTGTGTTTATGGATTTGATGAACGATGTGTTCAGGCCTTTCCTATATTTATTTGTGATTGTATTCATCGATGATATCTTGGTGTATTCTAGATCCGAGATAGAACATGCGGATAATTTGCGTACTGTCCTTAGAGTTCTTCGAGTTCGAGAGTTATTCGCCAAATTTTCCAAGTGTGAGTTTTGGTTGAACTCAGTGACATTTTTGGGGCACATTGTTTCAACCAATGATATTCGGGTAGATAGCCAAAAGATTGAGGCCGTGAAGACTTGGCCAAGGCCCATGATTCCTATGGAGGTTCATAGTTTTCTGGGCTTAGCAGGTTATTACAGGAGATTTTTAGAAGGGTTTTCTTCTATTTCTGTACCACTCACAAAGTTGACCCAGAAATCAGCAAAGTTTCAATGGACGGATGCTTGTAAACGTAGTTTCCAAGAGCTAAAGGATAGATTAACTTCTGCCCCAGTCCTGACACTTCTAGAGAGATTGGAAGGTTATGTTGTTTATTACGATGCTTCAGGTATTGGCCTAGGCTGTGTGTTGATGCAACATGGCAAGGTGATTGCGTATGCTTCAAGGCAATTACGGAAACATGAGAGAAATTATCCAACCCATGACCTTGAATTGGCTGCATTAATTCATGCATTAAAGATGTGGAGACATTATTTTTATGGTGTCCATGTGGATATTTATACAAATCATAAGAGCGTTCAGTATATCTTCAAGCAGAAAAAGTTGAATTTGCGGCAACGACGATGGTTGGAATTGCTAAAAGATTATGATGTTAATATCCTATATCACCCTGGAAAGGCGAATGTTGTGGCTGATGCTCTTAGCCGTGAATCTATGGGAAGTTTGTGTGATGTCTAGCCAGAAAAAAGAGAAATGGCTCGTGAGCTCCAGCAGTTAGCTAGCCTAGGAGTTCGAGTAGTGGACTCAGGTAGTATGGGAGCTACCATTTAAGATGCAGCAGTCTCGTCGCTAGTAGTGAAAGTGAAGGAGCGACAATATGAAGATCCCATGCTAGCTTATTACAGAGATACACTCTCTCAGAAGGAGAAGTCATCATTTGAGGTCTCAGGAGATGGAGTTCTCCGATGCCGAGGCAGATTATGTGTTCCTGATGTGGCAGGATTATGCCACCAGATATTGAGGGAAGCCCCATTGCTCTCGTTATTCTGTCCACCCACGAGCAACAAAAATGTATCATGATCTTAAATCTATTTATTGGTGGAATGGGATGAAGACGGATATTGCGAAATCTGTAGCTCAATATCCCAACTATCAGCAAGTGAAAATCGAGCACCAAAAGCCGGGCGGATTGTTGCAAGCTATAGAAATTCCAACTTGGAAGTGGGAAGTAATTAACATAGACTTCATTACAGTCTTACCCCGTTCTCGTCGTAAGTATGACTCTATATAGGTGATTGTGGATAGGCTCACGAAGTCAGCTCATTTATTACCAGTCAGAACTATATATGTGGCAGAAGATTATGCAAAGCTTTATGTTAAAGAGATAGTACGACTTCACGGTGTTCAAGTATCTATTATCTCTGATGGAGGAACTCAGTTTACAGCTAATTTTTGGAAGTGCTTCCAAGAGGGTTTAGGGACTCAGGTGAGCCTTTTCACGACATTTCATCCGTAGACTGACGGACAAGCTGAACGTACCATTCAGACTCTCGAGGATATGCTACGGGCATGTATGATGGATTTTGGAGGTAATTGGGATGATCACTTACCACTTATTGAATTTGCTTATAATAATAGTTATCATTCTAGCATCCAAATGGCACCATATGAGGCTTTATATAGGCGAAAGTGTAGATCCCCAATTGGGTGGTTCGAAGTAGGAGAGACTAAATTGATAGGGCCAGACTTGGTCCAGCAAGCCATAGAGAAAGTTAAGCTCATACAAGATCGGTCATTAGCATCCCAAAGTCGTCAAAAGTCCTATGCAGACAATCGTCGAAGGGACTTAGAGTTCCAAGTTAAAGATTGGGTGTTCTTAAAAGTGTCACCAATGAAGGGTGTAATGAGATTTGGCAAAAAGGGAAAGCTTAGTCCTCGGTACATTGGGCCTTATGAGATTGTGCGCAAGGTAGGCAAAGTGGCTTACGGATTAGATCTACGTCCTGATTTGGAGTCAGTTCACTCAGTTTTCCATGTCTCGATACTTCGTAAATATGTTGGAGATCCTACTAGGATCGTGCCAGTGAATGATGTTCAAGTGACAGAAAAGTTGACTTATGAAGAGGTTCTCATTACCATATTAGATAGGCAAGTACGGAGGCTTAGAAACAAAGAAGTGGCCTCAGTTAAGGTTTTGTGGAGAAACAATAACCGAGAAGAAATGACATGGGAAGCAGAAGAAAATATGAAATCCAATTACCCGCACTTATTACAACCCCCAAGATAGATCCAAGATGAGACATCAAGATCAGGAGGTATGTATGTTTTCCTTTTTATGCATTTGGGTCGTGTGTGGCCAAACTCTATTGCTATTATGTTGTAGCCCTGTGAGGCATTGTTATTATAGGCCTGTGAGGCATTGTTATTATGGGCCTGTTATTATGTTGTGGCCCTGTGAGGAATTGTTATTATGGGCTGTTGTGACAGGATGGTAGTGCCATATTACAGGGGAAACTCTGGCGAAATTTTTATAGAATCCCCGAGAGCCTAACATTTGAGGACGAATGTTCTTAAGAGGGAGATAATGTTACACCTCGGGAAAATTTTCCGTTAATGCACAGTGAATAGACTAACGGAGGGCACAAAGTATGTGATGTGTTAATAAGTAAGAAATAGCATTTGATGACCCTAATTGGGATTTCAAAGACATTCCAGGTAAGAGAAGAAAGTTTGCCAAGGAAGGCAACGTATACGTTATGTATCGGGAGAGATTTGCGAGTAACAAGTTAATGATGAATTAATGATGTTTTGGAGAAGAGTTATAGCGTCCCTTAGATTGTTAATGAGGTGCTAAACAAGTGTTAAGAAGGTTCCATAAGAATTGGAGATCAAACGAGTCGACGAGATCGAGTTCGGAGAAACTGGGCATTATACGGCCCAACATACTGGCCGTATAAAATATACTGGCCGTATGTTAGGCCGTATATTCAGCCCAGATTGCCAGCCTCACAGGACCAAATCTACGGCCAGACATACGGTCAGTATAAATTATACGGACCGTATGTTGGTCCATAGAATTTGGTCGGGAAAGATTGTGTATTATTAATAAGGGGACCAAGATCATTTCATTTCATTTCCTCTTCACTCCCCTTCACTCTAGAACTCTCTAGAACATTTTTCCACACCTCTCCTACAAGAATTCAAGAGATATTAATGATCAACTTCTTGAAACCAAGAGAATCAAGTGTAAGAAACTCATTAAAGCTCATCCAAGACAAGAAATCCAAGTGGAGGTGGAACTAGACCGAATCTACGGCCAGACATACAGTCCATATCAATTATACGGACCGTATATTGGTCCGTAGAACCTAGATGGGACAGATTGTGAATTATTAAAAAAGGGGACCAAGTTCATTTCATTTCATTTCATCTTCACTCCCATTCTCTCAAGAACTCTCTAGAATGTTTCTCCATACCTCGTCGATGAGAATTCAAGAGAAATTAATGATCAACTTCATCAAACCAAGAGAATTAAGTGTGAGAAACTCATTAAGGTTCATCCAAGACAAGAAATCCATATGGAAGTTAAACTAGGGTTTTGCTCAAGTGAAGTGTTTCCACCCAAGGTCCATTCCTACACCATCTAAGGTAAGTTTCATGGTCTTTCCATGTTGTTTGAGGTATTGAGAGGTTGAAAGACTTGGATTGTAGAAGGAGATAGAAAATGGGTCATGAATGTGAGAATAGTGATATTTTTGAGTAGTAGCTTGGATTGATTCAAGATTCTTGAAATGTTGTGATTATGATTAGGTTATAAATGACATTAAGAACATGGAATAAACATTGTATATGAGTGAACGTAATAGTGTGCTATGACCATGGATATGGATGATTTGAAGTGAATTGGGAAATATGGATAATGTAGGTGAATAAAGACTATTGCTTATGAGGTTGTGAATATTATTATAGATGTTTGGGAGTTGATATATGATATGGAGGAAGTTGTATAAATAAAGGAGATGCTGCCCATTTTTCTCTAGCCTTGGTCAAGTATGCTAAGCTATCGATTTTCTAATGTTAGTATAACTCTAATGAAGGTAGAAACGGGAGCATTGAAGGAGAACGTTCAAGCGATAGAATAGTTGAACGAAAAGGTATGTAAGGCTAAACCTTCTTTCAATAAGGCATGGTTCTTTGGCCATATTTGTATTCTTTCATGAGCCTATGATGTCCTCCAAATGATTCTATCTCTAAAGCTACTAAAGCTCAAGATTCTCGTTATGTTATGATTCTATGAAATTCCTTATATGATGAGTGATCCTCTAAGGATAGATGTAATAAAACGATGATAGTACTGATGTCAAAGATGCTTATGAGCTCTTATGTATATGTGTTTATGTATGACTATTATGTAACCCCGAGCTTATATGGCCGGGTATGATATGTATTGCGCGCGCACCACTGTAGTTGGGTACGGATAACCCTGAGCCTTGGTAGGGATAGGTATGTATAATTACCTAGCCTTTCCATGGCCGGGTATGTGAAACACCGATCCTTCATGGTCGAGTATGCTATGAATATGAATATGAATATAAATACGAATATGAATATGAATATGAATATGAAATATAAATGATTATGGATACGGATACGAATATGGATACGGATATGGATGTATGTACACAATCACGCATTAGAAATGGAAGGTCCCTATGAAAAGCAAGTAAGTGTTTATGATGATGGTTCTACTACCTCCCATCTTATGCTATTTCTTATGTTGTTTATTATGCTTCTATAATGATATTGATCATGCTTTACATACTCAGTACATTCTTCGTACTGACGTCCTTTTGTTTGTAGACGCTGCGTCATGCCCGCATGTGGACAGGGAGACAGGCTTGATCTATAGCTTTATTACTCAGGGACTACGTAGCGGAGCTCCATTTCATTCGGAGATACACCTTTTGGTATCATTTCTTTTGTGTACATACTTATGGGCATGGCGGGGTCCTGTCCTTCCTATATGATATGACATACTCTCCTTAGAGGCTCGTAGACATGTGTATATGGTTAGATGTATTTGGCCTTGTCGGCTTATATTTTGGATATCATTTTGTTAGCCTCGTCGGCTTATGCAAATTGTTGTGGGCATAGTTATTGATGGTGATATAAATGTATTGTTGCCCAATGGAAATAGTATGAATGATGGATAGAAAGTATGATTTAGCTATGTGGCTCGCCTAGATGTAATTGTGAATGTATGATAAGAGGTGCTCGGGTGGGTTAGCACCGGGCACCCGTCATGGCCCTCCGGTTGGGTCGTGACATTGTCGTACATTCATATTCACATCTAGGTGAGCCACATGGCCTACTCATGATTGCTATACATCAATAATACTAATTTCATTGGGCAATGACACATTTATATCATCATCAACAACTATGCCCATATCCATATACACAAGCCGACGAGGCTAACAAAATAATATACAAAATATGAGCCGACAAGGCTAAAAGACATCTAACTATACACAACTGTCTACGACCCTCTAAAGAGAGTATGTAACATAATATTGATGAGATAGCGCCCCGCCTTGCCCATATGTATGTACACAAAAGAATAATACCAACAGTTGCAGCTCCGGATCAAAAGGAGCTCCTCTATGCAGTCCTTGAACAAGTAATATATGGATCAAGTCTGTCTCCCCGTCCACCTGCGGGCATGATGCAGTGTTCACAAATAAAAGGACGTCAGTACGAATAATGTACTGAGTATGTAAAGCATAATCAACATCATAATATAAGCATAAGAAATAACATAAGATAGGAGAGTCATGAGATAATAGAGCCATTTGTAGCTCTAGTGGCGATCATCATGTTTTCTTACCTTTTTCCTAATAGGAACCTTCCATTTCTACTGTTTACTTATATATTAGTACCATACCCAACCATAAAGGTTCGGTGTCTCACATACCCGGCCATGACAAGGCTCGGTGTTATACATACCCGGCCCTACCAAGTCTCAGTGTTATTCGTACCCAACTGTAGTGGTGTGCGCGCGATAGATATCATACCCAGCCATATAAGCTCGATGTTACATAATGGACATACATAGATATACATGCATGCATAGGTGTCCATAAGTATCATCAACATCATCATCGTCATTGTTTTCATTGCATCTTCCCTTAGAGAATCAACTATCATACAAAAGAGGTAGTAGCATCGTGAAAATATCGAGAATCATGAGCTTTAGTAATTCTTAGGGATGGAGTCATTTGGGAGACATTATGGAACTCATGAGAAGGTATATAGGAATGGAATCATGCCTTTATGATAGAAGGGTTTGCCTTACATACCTCGTCGTCTTCTTAACTACTTAACGTTCCCCGTCGAAGCTTGGAGAATCTACATTTAGAAGGATTCATACCATGGTTAAGCCTTAATGATATTCTTAATTTCAAACTAGAATAATTCATGGGCTAACGAAAATTGGGCAACATTTCCCCTATTTCATCAACTTCCACCATATTACAAAAAAACTCCCAAAAATCCATAATAACACCCACAATATCATAATCAAGTAATCACATTCCATTAAGTCTTCAAAATTCATTCTCATATTCAACTTATACTAACAACTTCTCACCCAACCTTAGCACATTTTCATACAACGCTTCCTCATCACCATTATTACCTTCCATAACAAGATTATATCCATATTATACTAAGAATCATAACTTAAGTTTGCCTACTACTCAAAAACATCATAAAAGCTACATTTGGATCTTGTTTTCTACTTTCTTCTTCTATCCAAGTTGTTCAACAACCAAGCATTCTTGAGAACATGAAACAAGCATGGAAACTAACCTTTTATCTCAAAGAAATGGGCTTTGGAGCAAGATATCACCTTGAGTGAAAACCCTAGCTTCAATACTCAAGTTGTTCTTGAAGTCTATTAACCCTAATGAGCCTTCCAACACACGAACACTTCAATTCTTGCTATTTGATCTTTGTTTTCTCTTGGGTTTGAGTGGAATATGCTTGGAGAAGGGTTTTTGAGCTCTCAAGACTTTGGAAATATGGGAAACGAAATAACATAACATGGGTCACTTATATAAAAAAGAAAAAAGAAAAGCTAGCCGACGGGATTTATACGGAAACTTATACGTTCCGTATAAGTGACCGTATAATATCGCGAAAACCTTTCCAAACACGTCTTGCATTTCACTTCCTTCAACAAACTTAGGCTCATATATTCATATAACTTTGAAATCTTATGGTGCGCACTTTAACATACCTGATACTCTCCTTAATCTCGTAAGGACTTCATGTTCATCTTAAGCTCACATTAGTCTACTCACAAGGCCACAACCCGAAATTTCCGAGATGTAACATTCTCTTCCATACAGAGCTTCATATGGAGCCATCTGGATGCTAGAATGATAACTGTTGTTGTAGCTAAATTCGATAAGTGACAAATGTTCATCCCAATTTCCTCCGAAGTCTAGTACACATGCCCGAAACATGTCTTCCAAGTTCTAAATAGTGCGTTCAGCTTGTCCATCAGTTTATGGGTGAAATCTTGTACTAAGTCTCACTTGAGTATCCAAATCTTCTTGGAAAGACTTCCAGAATTTAGCAGTAAATTGTGCTCCCCTATCTGTGATAATAGATACTGGGACACCATGAAGTAGCACTATCTCCTTAAGATACAACCTTGCATAATCTTCTGCTGTTTATGTGGTTCTGACCGGAAGATGAGCTGATTTCGTGAGTCTGTCAACAATTACCCATATAGAGTCATCCTTGCGCCGGGAACAAAGCAAACCTACAATGAAATCCATGTTGATCACTTCCCATTTCCAAGTTGGAATTTCTATTGCTTGCAATAACCCTCCTGACTTTTGATATTCAATTTTCACTTGTTGGCAATTTGGACATTGAGCTACAAATTCTGCTATGTCCTTTTTCATTCCATCCCATCAATACATTAGCTTAAGATCGCGGTACATCTTTGTCTCTCCTGGGTGAATGAAATACCGAGAGTAATGATCTTCTTCTAGAATCTGACGATGTAGTCCTGAAACATCTGGAACACATAGCTTGTCTCGGTACCTAAGAACTCCATCTGCAGAAACTTCAAATAGCGACTTCTTTTTCTCAGGAAATGTATCTCTATAGTGACTCAACTGGGGATCATCATATTGGCGCCTTCTTACTTTGTGTCTAAAGATGAAATAGCTAGGTTATGAATACCAACCCCTGCATTGCCTGAATCAATTAAACAAACTCCGAGGCTAGCTGGCTAGTGAAGCTCATGGGTTAATTCTTTCTTCTCCGGAGGAACCTCACATATACTACCCATTGATTTGCGGCTTTGTGCATCAGCTACTACATTCGCCTTTCCAGGATGATATAAAATACTCACATTATAATCTTTTAAAAATTCTAACTACCGCCTCTATCGTAGATTTAACTCATTCTGCTTGAAAATATATTGGAGACTCTTGTGATCTTTATAAATATAAACATGTACACCATACAAGTAATGTCTCCACATTTTTAGTGCATGAATAACCGCAACTAATTCAAGATCATGGGTCGGGTAATTCTTCTCATGTTTCTGTAACTGCCTTGAAGCATAGGCAATAACTCTGCCATGCTGCATCAATACACAACCTAACCCAACACCAGAGGCATCACAATACACAACATAACCATCTGGTCCTTCGAGAAGTGTCAGGACTGGGGCTGAAGTTAATTTGTCCTTCAATTCCTGGAAACTGTGTTCACAAGCATCGGTCCACTGAAATTTTACTGATTTCTGAGCTAGCTTCATTAATGGTGCTGAAATAGAAGAAAATCCTTCCACAAACCTTCTGTACTAGCCTGCTAATCCCAAGAAGCTACAGACTTCTATAGGCGCTGTAAGCCTTGGCCAAGTCTTCACAGCCTCAATATTTTGAGTATCCACTCGAATGCCGTCAGCTGAAATATATGACCCAGAAAAGTTATAGAATTTAGCCGGAACTCACATTTCGAAAGTTTAGCATACAATTCACGAGTCCGAAGAATCTGAAGGACAATACGCAAATGGTCCGCTTCTGTCCGACAGTATACTAGAATATCATTTATGAATACGATCACCAACAGATCTAAGAAAGGCCTGAATACATTATTCATCAAATTCATAAACACTACCGGAGCGTTAGTCAAACCAAATGACATTACCCGAAATTCATAATGGCCATACCTGGTTCTGAAAGCCGTTTTTGGAATATCTTCTTCTCTAACTCTCACCTGATGATACCCTGATCTCAAATCAATTTTGGAAAACCACTTGGCACCTTGTAATTGATCAAACAAATTATCGATTCTCGGGAGTGGATATTTATTCTTGATTGTCACCTTATTCAACTGTCTATAATCAATGCACATTCGTAGGGAGCCATCTTTATTTCTCACAAACAAGACAGGTGCTCCCCATGGCGATGCACTAGGCCTAATGAATCCCTTCTCGAGCAAATCTTTCAGTTGTTCCTTTAGCACTTTTAATTTTGCAGGAGCCATTATGTAAGGAGGAATAGATATAGGTTTAGTATCAGGCAACACATCGATAGCGAAATCAATCTCCCATTCCGGTGGAAGGCCTGGAAGTTCATCTGGGAATACATCTGGGAACTCATTTACTACCGGAACAGATTGGAAAGTCGGCGGCTTTGATTCGGTGTCATGGACTCGGACTAAATGATAAATATAGCCTTTGGCGATCATCTTCCTTGCCTTAAGGTAGGAAATAAACCTACCTCTTGGAGACACTGTATTTCCTTTCCATTCAAGCACGGGTTCTCCCGGGAATTGGAATCGAACTATTTTCATTCTGCAATTAACATTAGCATAACAAGAGGCCAACCAATCCATGCCCATAATCACATCAAAATCTAACATTTCAAGCTCAACCAAATCAACTTTAGTCTAACTATCACATACCACAATCACATAATTTTTATACACTTATCTAGCTATTACTGGATCACCAACCAGAGTAGATACCTCGAAAGTTTTAATTAGCTCGGGTTTCACCCCAATCAATGCGTAAACATCATGAGAGAATATGGAAAGTATACTTGTAACCACATCTGGGGAGGACTTAAGATCCTGACATCCGGCTATAGCATAAATACGGGGCTGGGTACCACCTGAACTGGATTGTTACACCTCGGAAATTTTCCGCGAGCCTACAATGGATAGACCAATGAAGGGTATGAGTGTGCGATGTTTTACTAAGTAGGGAATGACTAACTATGAATTTTTGGAAATAAGAAAGTTGCGGAATTTTATTTCAGCCCAGTGGTCGTAAAGTGATTTATGACCCGTAAAGTGATTTACGGACCGTAAAGTGCCATCGTCCTTCAACATTTCAAAAATTTTGACTTTCCGTTAAATGTTGAAATGGTAAAATACAGACCGTAAATCGAAATACGGCCCGTAAACTGAGTCGTAAACTGCCATGATCTCCAGCCAACCTTTCTGTTTTTGGTATGCTTAAATACGACCACGTTATACGGCCCGTAAACTATGGTTTACGACCACTGTACACCCCGACTGCTGTTCATTAAAAATCAGATTTTGAGTATTAAAAAGGGATCCTAACCTCATTTTATTTCATTTCTCATCTCCACAACTCAAGAACATCCTAGAAAATTCTCCAAACACTTCATCCATAAGAATTCAAGAGAATCAAAGGAAAACCAAAATCAACAACATCAAATCCATGAAACAAAGTGTATGAAATGCAAGTAAAAGTCATCTATCTGAAGAAAACCCAAGAAAGGTGAAGTAGGGTTTTGGGGCAAAGAAGGCATTACTACTCAAGACTTATTCAACCATCATCTAAGGTAAGTTTCATGACTTTATCACATTGTTTAAGGTATTGGAAAGCTAAGATGCTTGAATTGTAGAAAGACATGGAAAATGGGTCTTGAAGGAGTGAATAGTGTCACAATTGAATGATAGTTAAATGAAATCAAGAATGTTGATATACTATGACCATGAATACGTTGTAAATGATGTTTAGACCATGAAATGAGTATTATATATGAGAAAATTTGATAACGAGCTATAACCATAAATGTGGAGAAATTGGAGGAAAACGGTGGAATGTGGCAAATGTAGATAAATGACGATTGTTGATACGATATTGTGAGTATTGTGGTGAATGTTTGGTAGTTGAAATGAAATATGGGAAAAGTAGTAGAAACAAAGGAAATGCTGCCCAATTTTTCCCTAGAAATAGTAGCGCGTTCTTCTCGTCGATCGACTAACGATGGTATGAATTCTCTCATGAAGGTAGCGACGTGACATTAAAGGAGAGCAAGTGAACGATAGCCTAGCTAAACGACAAGGTATGTGAGGCTAGTCCTTTCCTTCTAATGGATTGAATCCTATAGCATAAATTGCTTTCCTCTTCATGAGTTCATGTATTCCGAAGAAAGCTAAAAAGCCTATATCTATAAATGTCTATATAAGATAAGAGATATAATACGATGATGCCATAATGATAGAGATCTTATTGATTACTTACACTCACCTTATGTGCTAATCCCTTCAAGGTGAGGCAGAATGTCAATAATTGCTCCATAATGAAATCGGGGGATCACGACCTTACGTCACCCGATAAAGTATAGTTGATCTTGAGCTTTACGCAAGTACTATAATAATATGAGCATGTCATGATAATATTACACCGTGCCTAGTTGGCCGGGCAGTCACCACTAAGGCGGGCAGGTATACGGATACACCATGACCATTTGGCATGGGCAGACACCACTAGTGGGCGGCATGAGATGGTACCCCGGACGCGGGAGGCCTGGACGCGGGCTATTGTTATTGATTATCACACCATTCCAATATGGACGGGCAACTTACATATTATGCATATATGATAAGATGATGAGCATGAGTAACACATCATGCATTACTTCTCTTATGATTGTCATTCAGATCCAGATGTTTCATATTATTTTTGTCTTCCTTCATTGTTTACGCCTCTCATACACAGTACAATATTCGTACTGACGTCCGTTTTCTTTGGACGTTGTGTTCATGCCCACAGGTAGACAGGGAGGTGAGCTTGATCCAGATCCATAGTAGCTGTCAGCTGATTGAGAGCACTCCATCATTCGGAGGTGCTTGTGATTCTCCTTTTGGTATATATGCATATTTTGGGCACGACGGAGTCTTGTTCCGTCTATATATATATATATATATACAGTCTATCAGTAGAGGCTCGTAGATACGCAGTGTGGGTTAGATGGTCTCACAAGATGTTATTATGTGTATATATTATTTTGATGGCCGTGAGGCAAATGTATAGAAAGCATTTATACTCTATCTAAAATATGTTTTCCCTATAATTCGTGTATGAAGTTGATAAAAGGGCTTTAAGTGAGTAAGATGAGTAGTAGAGTGAGTGGTGCTCGGTGGCTAGCCCCGGGTACCCGTCGCGGCCCCTAGCTGGGTCATGACAAAAGTGGTATCAGAGCGGTTCAGTCCTAGGAAGTGTCTACGAGCCGTGTCTAGTAGAGTCTTGTTTATGGTGTGTTACGCGCCACATCAATAAACAAGAGGCTACAGGGCATTTAGGAAAATGACCATCTTTCTTCTATGAGATCGTGCGATAAAGCCACGTATAAGATTCCATTCTTTCTAAAAGTGTGTTATGATTTCAGAATGCCACCAAAGGGAAAAGCTACAGTTGTCCAGAAGGGCAAAGCTACGACAAAAAGATGGGCAAAAAGAGAGCCTCTAATGAATGTAGAAGAGGGCGAATCACAAAATGAGGCCCCGCCCAATGTAGAAGAGCAAGAAGGAGCCTCGGCTCCGATTCCTCCAGCGGGTGCTTCGGGTCAACAAGTGACTAAGGCCATACATTTATTAACCCAATTGGTTGCCGCCCAGGCACAATGACAGAATGCGGGCCCGAGTGATCGTTCAGCTAGCACGAGAGCTCGTGATTTTATGACCTTAAATCCTCCAGAGTTCTTTGGGTCGAAATAGGATGAAGATCCACAAAACTTCATTGATGAAATGCTGAGGACCTTAAAGTTTATTCATGCCTCCGCGACCGAATCCGTGGAGTTGGCTTCTTATAGACTCCGCGATGTGGCGGTATTATTATACAACAACTGGGTAGCATCAAGGGGAGAGAACGCGCCTCCTCCGGTTTGGCAAGAATTTGTGGATGCTTTTATTCGTCATTATTTGCCACCCGAGGTCCGCCGAGCTAGAGCGGACAGGTTCTTGAATCTAAAGCAAAGAAGCATGAGTGCTCGGGAATATAGCTTGCAATTTAATTCTTTGGCCAGGTATGCCCCGACTATGGTGGCCGACATGGGGGATCGAGTGCACAGGTTTGTGAGTGGTCTGGGACCACATTTATTCAAAGATTCCTTGACAGCCTCATTGCAGGACGGGATGGACATTTCCCGTATAGAAGCCCATACTCATAATTTAGAGGGACAACAGCCACCACAAAGAAGTGATCGTGATACTGACAGGAGACAAGGCAAGAGGGCTAGATCTATGGGAGCCAGCAGTGAGTATAGAGGGGGACCGAGACAGACGTATTCTAGGCATTCAGGCCAGTCAGTGACTAGTGTGCCTTCCAGATTTCCAGATAGGAGGTTTGACCATTCTTTCCGGTCAGGACAGGGCCAGAGTTCGAGGGCCTCGGATTTTCAATCCAGAGGGGATTTTAGTCAGAGGGGACCCCCAGTACCGCGGTGCAGCCAGTGCGGTAGACTACATTCCGGACAGTGTCATTGAGGTTCGGACGCCTGCTATGCCTGCAGTCAAGTTGGCCATATGATGAGAGATTGTCCCTCGATAAGAGATAGAGTCGGGACTCAGGCCATAGGTTCAGCAGCGGGTTCTTCTTCGGTACGCCCGACAGCACAGATTCCTCAACTTCAGCAGGTAGAGGTAGAGGCAGAGGGGGAGCATCTACTTCAGGTGCCGTTCAGCCCCGCGTATATGCTTTAGCCGGGCGACAGGATCTTGAGTCTTCCCCAGATGTCGTCAAAGGCACATTAACTATATTTTCCCGTGCTATATATGCTTTGATCGATCCGGGTTATACCTTATCTTATGTTACTCCGTATGTTGCTGACTGTATCGGGGTGAAACCCGAGCCAATTAGACCTTTTGAGGCATTCACTCCGGTTGGTGATCCGGTAATAGCGAGGAAAGTGTAAAAAAATTGTGTAGTTCGCATATGTGATCGCCGAACAAAAGCTGATTTGATTGAGCTGGAAATGCTTGATTTTGATGTAATTATGGGTATGGATTGGTTGGCCTCGTGCTATGCTAATGTAGATTGCCGGACGAAGATGGTTCGATTTCAATTCCCAGGAGAGCCCGTGCTTGAATGGAAGGGTAATACGGCATCCCCAAAGGGTAGGTTTATTTCCTACCTTAAGGCAAGGAAGATGATAGCCAAGGGCTACATTTACCATCTAGTTCGAGTTCATGATACCGAGGCAGATACACCGACCTTTCAATTAGTTCCGGTGGTGAATGAATTCCCAGATGTGTTTCCAGACGAACTTCCAGGTCTTCCTCCAGAAAGAGAGATTGATTTTGCCATCGATGTGTTACCGGACACTCAGCCTATTTGTGTTCCTCCTTATCGAATGGCTCTGGCAGAATTGAAAGAGCTAAATGCGCAGTTGAAAGACTTACTCGAGAAGGGTTTCATTAGGCCTAGTTCATCACTGTGGGGAGCACCGCTATTGTTCATAAGGAAGAAAGACAGTTCTCTACGAATGTGTATCGATTACAGGCAGTTGAACAAGGTGACGGTGAAAAACAAATATCCTCTTCCAAGGATTGATGACTTATTCGATCAATTGCAAGGTGCCAAATGGTTTTCTAAAATATATTTGCGATCGGGTTATCATCAGGTGAGAGTTAGAGAAGCGGACGTTCCCAAAACAGTCTTCAGAACGAGATATGGCCACTATGAATTCCGAGTGATGTCATTCGGGTTGACTAACGCTCCGGTTGTATTTATGAAGATGATGAACAACGTATTCAGGCCTCTCTTGGATCTATTTGTGATTGTATTTAGTGATGATATTCTGGTATATTCTCGCACGGAATTGGAACATGCAGATCATTTGAGGACCGTTCTTGGTATTCTTCGAGCCCGGGAGCTATATGCAAAATTTTCGAAATGCGAGTTTTGGCTGAATTCTATGACATTTCTGGGTCATATTATTTCCAATGACGGTATTCGAGTCGACACTCAGAAAATTGAAGCAGTAAAGACTTGGCCAAGGCCTACGATGCCTACAGAAGTTCGTAGTTTTCTGGGTTTAGCAGGCTACTATAGAAGGTTTGTAGAGGGATTTCATCCATTTCAGCCCCATTGACGAAGTTAACCCGGAAATCGGCTAAATTCCAATGGAATGACGCTTGGGAACGTAGTTTCGAAGAGTTGAAAAATAGGTTGACCTCTGCTCCAGTTTTAACACTTCCAGGAGGGCCGGATGGCTATGTCGTGTATTGTGATGCCTCTGGTGTGGGACTAGGATTTGTATCAATGAAACATGGGAAGGTTATTGCATATGCTTCGAGACAGTTGCAGAAACATGAACAGAATTATCCAACTCATGATCTCGAATTGGCCGCGGTTATTCATGCGTTGAAGATATGGAGACATTATTTGTATGGTGTGCACGTTGATATCTATACGGATCACAAAAGCCTCCAACATATTTTTAAGCAAAAGGAGTTGAACCTGCGACAGAGGCGGTGGTTAGAATTGTTGAAAGACTATGACGTGAATATTTTGTACCATCCCGGAAAAGCAAACGTAGTAGCTGACGCGTTCAGCCGCCGATCAATGGGCAGGCTATGCGAAATCCCTCCGGAAAAGAAAGAGATGGTTCATGAGCTCCACCAACTAGCTAATCTTGGAGTACGTGTAATGGATTCGGGTGATGCAGGAATTAGCATCAATGATCCCACAGTTTCATCCTTGAATATAAAAGTGAAAGAACGACAATATGAAGATCCACAAATGTGTCATTACAGTAATGTCTCTCGTGAAAAAGATAAGTCTCCATTCGAAGCCTCCGTAGATGGAGTCCTTAGATATCGAGGCAGGCTATGTCTGCTGAATGTAGTAGAATTACGCCAACGGATTCTAGAGGAAGCACACTATTCTCGGTACTCTATTCATCCAGGTGCAACCAAGATGATCATGATCTCAAATTGCTATATTGGTGGGATGGCATGAAACGAGACATAGCAGAATTTGTAGCCCAATGCTTAAATTGCCAGCAAGTGAAAGAAGAACATTAGAAGCCAGGGGGCTTATTACAAGCAATGGAAATTCCTACGTGGAAGTGGGAAATCATTAATATGGATTTTATTGTGGGATTACCCCGTTCACGGGGGAAATATGATTCTATATGGGTGATCGTGGACAGACTCACAAAAGCAGCTCATTTCCTCCCAGTTAGAACCACGTATTCGGCAGAAGATTATGCCAGGTTGTATTTAAAAGAAATTGTGCGACTCCATGGAATTCCACTAGCCATTATTATCGAAAAAGGGGCACAGTTTACAGCCAAGTTTTGGAAGTCTTTTCAAGAAGGTCTAGGTACTCAAGTTAAGCTTAGCACGACATTCCATCCACAGACCGATGGACAAGCCGAACGCACTATTCAGACTTTGGAGGATATGCTACGAGCATGTGTTTTGGATTTTGGCGGTAGTTGGGATGAGCATTTACCTCTTACTGAATTTGCCTACAACAATAGCTACCATTCCGGTATTCAAATGGCTCCATATGAAGCTTTGTATGGAAGGAAATGCAGATCCCCGATTGGATTGTTTGAAACGGGAGAGTCACAATTAACAGGCCCCGACTTGATTCAACAAGCGGTCGAAAAAGTCAAGATCATTCGAGACCGACTGTTAACATCCCAGAGTCGTCAAAATTCCTATGCGGACAACCGCCGATGAGACTTGGAATTTCAGGCCAATGATTGGGTATTTCTGAAAGTATCGCCAATGAAAGGGGTGATGAGGTTCGGCAAAAGGGGGAAGTTGAGCCCAAGATATATTGGACCTTATAGAGTCATCCGTAAGGTGGGTCGTGTAGCCTACAAATTGGACTTACCTTCAGAGCTTGAGTCAGTGCACCCAGTTTTTCATGTTTCGATGCTCCGCAAGGGTATTAGAGACCCAACAAGAATAGTTCCGGTTGATGATGTCCAAGTGACAAAACAACTAGCATATGAAGAAGTGCTTGTTGCCATTTTAGATAGACAGGTGCGAAGACTTCGAAATAAAGAAGTTGTTTCAGTCAAGGTTCTATGGCGAAACAACAATAGGGAAGAAATGACTTGGGAAGCGGAGGAGAATATGAAAGCCAAATATCCGCATTTATTCCAATCTCCAGAAGAGGTTCATGATGATACGCCGAGTTTATAAGGTATGTATGCTTACTTTTTATGTTCTGGGTCGTGTGTGGCCATAGATGTGTTGATATTGTGATGTAGCCCTGTGAGGCGATGATATTGTGGGCTGTTGTGACAGGTTGGTAGCGCCAGATTACAGAGGAAACTCTGGCAAAATTTTCGTAGAACCCCAAGTGTTTAACATTCGAGGACGAATGTTCCAAAAGGGGGGAAGAATGTTACACCTCGGAAATTTTCCGCGAGCCTACAATGAATAGACCAATGAAGGTATGAGTGTGCGATGTTTTACTAAGTAGGGAATGACTAATTATGAATTCTTGGAAATAAGAAAGTTGCGGAATTTTATTTCAGCCCAGTGGCCGTAAAGTGATTTACGGACCGTAAAGTGCCATCATCCTTCAACATTTCAAAAATTATGACTTTCTGTTAAATGTTGAAATGGTAAAATACAACCCAGAATACGGACCGTAAATTGAAATACGGCCCGTAAACTGAGTCATAAACTGCCATGATCTCCAGCCAACCTTTCTGCTTTTGGTATGCTTAAATACAACCACGTTATACGGCCCGTAAACTAGTATACGGTCCGTAAACTGTGGTTTACGACCACTGTACACCCCGACTGCTGTTCATTAAAAATCAGATTTTAAGTATTAAAAAGGGATCCTAACCTCATTTTATTTCATTTCTCATCTCCACAACTCAAGAACATCCTAGAAAATTCTCCAAACACTTCATTCATAAGAATTCAAGAGAATCAAAGGAAAACCAAAATCAACAACATCAAATCCATGAAACAAAGTGTATGAAATGCAAGTAAAAGTCATCTACCTGAAGAAAACCCAAGAAAGGTGAAGTAGGGTTTTGGGGCAAAGAAGGCATTACTACTCAAGACTTATTCAACCATCATCTAAGGTAAGTTTCATGACTTTATCACGTTGATTAAGGTATTGGAAAGCTAAGATGCTTGAATTGTAGAAAGACATGGAAAATGGGTCTTGAAGGAGTGAATAGTGTCACAATTGAATGATAGTTAAATGGAATCAAGAATGTTGATATACTATGACCATGAATACGTTGTAAATGATGTTTAGACCATGAAATGAGTATTATATATGAGAAAATTCGATAACGAGCTATAACCATAAATGTGGAGAAATTGGAGGAAAACGGTGGAATGTGGCAAATGTAGATAAATGACGATTGTTGATACGATATTGTGAGTATTGTGGTGAATGTTTGGTTGTTGAAATGAAACATGGGAAAAGTAGTAGAAACAAAGGAAATGCTGCCCAATTTTTCCCTAGAAATAGTAGCGCGTTCTTCTCGTCGATCGACTAACGATGGTATGAATTCTCTCGTGAAGGTAGCGACGTGACATTAAAGGAGAGCAAGTGAACGATAGCCAAGCTAAACGACAAGGTATGTGAGGCTAGTCCTTTCCTTCTAATTGCATTAATCCTATTGCATAAATTCCTTTCCTCTTCACGAGTTCATGTATTCCGAAGAAAGCTAGAAAGCCTATATCTATAAATGTCTATATAAGGTAAGAGAAATAATACGATGATGCCATAATGATAGAGATGTTATTGATTACTTACACTCACCTTATGTGCTAATTACTTCAAGGTGAGGCAGAATGTCAATAATTGCTCCATAATGAAATCGGTGGATCACGACCTTACGTCACCCCGATAAAGTATAGTTGATTATGAGCTTTACGCAAGTACTATAATAATATGAGCATGTCATGATAATATTACACCGTGCCTAGTTGGCCGGGCAGTCACCGCTAAGGCGGGCAGGTATACGGATACACCATGACCATTTGGCATAGGCAGACACCACTAGTGGGCGGCATGAGATGGTACCCCAGACGCGGGAGGCCTGGACGCGGGCTATTGTTATTTATTATCACACCGTTCCAATATGGACGGGCAGCTTACATATTATGCATATATGATATGATGATGAGTATGAGTAAGACAACATGCATTACTTCTCTTATGATTGTCATTCAGATCCAGATGTTTCATATTATAATTGTCTTCCTTCATTGTTTATGCCTCTCATACTCAGTACAATATTCGTACTTCCGTTTTCTTTGGACGCTGTGTTCATGCCCACAGGTAGACAGGGAGGTGAGCTTGATTCAGATCCATAGTAGCTGTCAGCTGATTGAGAGCACTCCATCATTCAGAGGTGCTTGTGATTCTCCTTTTGGTATATATGCATATTTTGGGCATGACGGAGTCTTGTTCCGTCTATATATATACAGTCTGTCAGTAGAGGCTCGTAGATACGCAGTGTGGGTTAGATGGTCTCACAAGATGTTATTATATGTATATATTATTTTGATGGCCGAAAGGAAAATGTATAGAATGCATTTATATTCTATCTAAAATATGTTTTTCCTATAATTCGTGTATGAAGTTGATATAAGGGCCTTAAGTGACTAAGATAAGTGGTAGAGTGAGTGGTGCTCGATGGCTAGCCCCGGGTACCCGTCGCGGCCCCTAGCTGGGTCGTGACATGGATGCTCCCCCTCTGCCCCTACCGCTTCCTACTAGATACTGGGGAGTCTGCCCTACCGGGCGCACAGACGAGGAAGAACCAGCTGCTGATCTTGTGGGCTGAGCCCCAACTTTACCACCCATAGATGAACAATCATGCATTATGTGCCCAACCTGACCACAGGCATAGCAAGCATCTGAACCTCGGCGACACTGACCTGAATGAAATCTGCCACACTTGCTACATCACAACACCGGTGCGATTAAATAGAGAGATCAAATCTCCTGCCCGAAAATCGAAGAGGTGCACTAGTCGCGGACTGGCCCGAATATCGGGAATACTGTTGCCACTGACCCCTTTTATACTACTAGCACCGGAAGATCTTACCCTCTTGCTCTGTCCTCTATCAATATCGCGCTCACCCTTTTGTGGTTGTTGCTGCTCTTTTAAGTTCTGGGCGTGGGCCTGAATACATGAAATGTCCATCTCCTCCTGCAATGAAGCTGTCAAGCAATCCTTGAACAAATGTGGCCCCAAGACACTAAAAAATCTATGTACTCTATCTCCCATGTCAGCCACCATAGTCGGAGCATATCTAGCCAATGAATCAAAGTGAAGGCTATAATCCCGACGCTCATATTCCCTAGCTTAAGGTTTAAGAATTTATCAGCTCTGGCCCATCGAAACTCGGGTAGCAAATAATGTCAGATAAAATCTTTCACGAACTCTTTCCAAATCGGGGGAGGCACATTTTCCCCTCTTGAAGAAATCCAATTATTGTACCAAAGGACCGCTACATCCCAGAGTCTATAAGATGCCAACTCCACAGATTCAGTATCGGAGGCGTGGATGATTCTGAACATCCTCAACATTTCATCAATAAAACCTTGCGGGTCTTCATCCGGCTTTGACCCGAGAAATTCTAAGGGATTTAAACTCATGAAATCGAGGGACCTTGCACTAACCACCCTATCACCGGGACCCACACTTTGCCATTGAGCCTGAGCGGCAACCAACTGAGTCAATAACTGAATGACCTCGGTCGTCTGTTGACTCGAAGCACCCGTGAAGGAACTGGGGGCATTGGAGCTGGAGTAGAGACCCCTCCTTGTTCTTCTAGAATAGGCGGAGTGTGAGAGGTATTGGATGGAGCCTCATTTTGGGATTCACCTTCTTTTATATTCATTGGTGGCTCCTTTTCCATCCGCCTTTTTGTCGTAGCCTTACTCTTCTGGCTGGCTGTGGCTTTCCTCTTTACCGGCATCGCTGAAATCATAACGCACAATTAGGGAAAAGGAAACCTCATAAAATAGCTCTATCCACAATCTAATAAGAAGAAAGACGGTCATTTTTCCTAGATGCCCCGCAACCTCTTGTTTATAAGTGTGGCGTTCACACCCATAAACGAGACTCTGCTGGACACAGCTCGTAGACACACCGTACGACGGAACACCTCTGATGCCACTTTTATCACGACCCGACTAGGGGGTTGACGGGTGCCTGGAGCTGACTACCGAGCACCACTCATTATGCGAATCATCATACCCAGCCTGAACACACATAATCTTCTAGGCAATATATATATATATATATATATACATACACATAAGCCCTCACGGCTGCAAAAATGATATACAAGTATACACTGATGTGTTCATGCGACAATTTCTACCCACTCATACGTATCTATAAGCCTCTACTAGAGTACTGAGACATAAGGACGGGACAGGACCCCGCCATACCTAAATATGTACACAAAAGAATGCCTCAATAATTGGCACCTCTGGAGTAGTGGAGTGCTTCTGTGTAGCTGCTGATAGACTCCTATGAATCGGTACAGCCTCCCTGCCTACCTGTGGGCATGAACACAGCGTCCATAAAATGAAAGGACGCCAGTACGAACAATGTACTGAGTACGTAAGGCATATACAATAACATGATAAAGAGATGCGAGAATATAAGATCAAGGGATAACCTGTAACTGATTGCCTCTTAAGGCGGAATCATGCATGCTAACTCATGTAATAAACAACATCATATCAAGTAAGCATATGTATGTAACTGCCCGACCATGTAGGTACGGTGTGATCATCGTTAGCCCACGTCCGGGCCTTCTGCGTCCAGGGTAAACATCTCATGCCGCCCACTAGTGGTGTCTGCCCATGCCATCTAAACATGGTGTACATGCCGCCCGCCTTACCGGTGTCTGCCTGGCCATATAGGCACGGTGTAATCTCAGCATTATATTCTTATCATAAAGCTTGCACTAGAGCTCAATTAAAAGTTACAACTCTATTGGGGTGACATAAGGTCGAGGACCTCCCTGTCACAACCCGACTAGGGGCCATGATGGGTACCCTGGGCTAACCACCGAGCACCGCTCATACCATTACCCATCGTACTCCTCAAGCGTTCATTCATTAATCTTATGCTCGAGTCATAGCAATTACCTTTATATACATAAGCCCTTCGGCTATCAAAATAATGTACATACAATAAGGACATCGTGAGACCATATTACCCACACATACGTATCAACGAGCCTCTACTAGAGTGCTAGACATAGGGACGGGACATGACCCCGTCATGCCCAAAACATGTATATAGACAAAAGAATAAATCAATGGCACCTCCGGAATAATGGGGTGCTCTCAAAGTCTGCTAGTAGCTCCTACGATTTTGGATCACCTCTCTGCCTACCTGTGGGCATGAACACAGCGTCCAAAGAAAACGGACGTCAGTACGAACATTGTACTAAGTATGTAAGGCATGAATGAAATGAATATAATAGGGAAATCATAAGACATAAGATGAAGATATAACCTGCTTAACTTTTAAGAATGGATGCATTTCATACATATGTCATATATAATCGTATTACATATATCATCATAGCACATACATCCCCATATCATATATACCATCACCGTTAACCTGCGTCCGGGTAACCATCATAAGCCGCCCACTAGTGGTGTCATGCCCGGCCCTCTAGGCTCGGTGTAAACATAGCAGCCCACCTTAGCGGTGACAAGGCCGGCCATCTAGGCACGGTGTAATCGTATGCTACCCGCCTTCGCGGTGACATGCCCGGCCATTTAAGTATGGTGGAATCGCATCATCATATACTCATCGTAAACTTAACATTATCATACATTTCATATGTATATCATAAGTTTAACATCATCATACATTTATCTTTAAAACATACATTAGAACTTGGAGGCAACTATGACTATGTCGGGGTGACATAAGGTCGTGAACCCCCGATTACATTATGGAGTGATCATAATCATCATATCTCACCTTGAGGGGACTAACATTTTTAGGTGAGTGTACACAAGGAAAAGCATCAATGGAACCACACTTAGGATCATTAACCTCATGGACATCGTACCTCACTTTAAGATTCTTTATACTTAACTCATCATCATCATTATCACGCTCCTATCGTATCTCCTTTCTTTATCATATGCGTATGTAGCTCTTTATAGTCATGGACTTATAATTTTTGTTATTTAGGAAGACCATGGAAAAATAGGAAGATTCATGCCATAGGAGTCATGCCTTAGAAGGAAAGGATTAGCCTTACATTCCTCTTTCATTTAACAATTTTCTCGCTTAATTGTTCTCCTTTAATGTTCACGTTTTTACCTTCAAGAGAATTCACATCAACATTAGCTAATCGATTATATGAACGTGCTTACTAATGCTAGAGAAATTTGGGCAACATTTCCTTTATTTATACAACTTTCCTCATATTACATATCAACTCCCAATCACCCATAACAACATTCACAATATTATAAGCAATAACCATCATTCATCTACATTATCCACATTTCACAATTTCACTTCAATTCCTCCATAATCATGGTCATAGTTCACTATTGCGTTTTCTCACATATATTACTTATCCCTTGTTCTAAATTTCACTTATAGCATACTTACAATCATCATATATCAACATTCATGACTCATTCAAAACTACTACTCAAAATCTCATTATTCCTATCTTTGTGACCCATTTTCTATGTCCTTCCATAATCTAAGTCTTTCAACCTCTCATTACCTTAAACAACATGAAAATATCATAAAACTTACCTTAGATAGTGTAGGAATAAGCCTTCAGTGGAAATACTTCTCTTGCACCAAAACCCTAGTTCACTTCCAATGGGATTTCTTGGCTTGGATGAACTTCACTGAGTTTCATACACTTGATTTGGTTGGTTTGACGAAGTTGATCACAAATCACTCTTGAGTTCTTGTGGATGAAGAGTGGAGAGCTCTCTAGAAAGTTCTTGACGTGTAAAGTGAGGAAATGAAATAAATTGGATGGGGTTGGGTCCTTATATCATTTTTAAAAATCTGTCCCGACCAGATTCTACGGACCAACATACTAGTCGTATAATTTATACTGGCCGTATGTATGGCCGTAGATCTGGTCCAGTGAAGGACCCATTCTGGTCACAACATACGGCCTAACATACGACCAGTATGTTGGGCTGTATAATTCCCAGCTTTCTGATGTTTGTTCTCGTCGACTCGTTTGACCTCCAATCCTTATGGAACCTTCTTAACACCTGTTTAACACCTCATTACCAATCTAAGGGACATTATAAATCTTCTCCAAAACATCATTAATCCTTCATTAATTCGATACTCGTAAATCTTGCCCGACACACAGCATAGACCTTGCTTTCCTTGACAACTTTCTTCCCTTACCACAAATGTCTTTGAAATCTCGATTAGGATCATCAAATGCTATTTCTTACTTATCAAAACATCGTATACGTCATGCCCTTCGTTAGTCTATTCACTGTACGTTAACGGGAAATTTCCGAGGTGTAACACCCCCGATGCCATTATGGAGTAATCATGATCATCATGTCTTAGCTAGAACGAACTAGCATCATAAGGTGAGTCTTAAGAACAATGAATAACATCAAGGAATCATATAAGGATAATTAGCTTCATAAGAATATCATATCATGATCTTTAGGGTCTCTAAATTTAGATTCATCGTCATCATTATCACATTCATAACATGTCTCTTGTCATTATATTATGAGTAGCTGTTAATAATAATAGACTTATAATTTACGGAATATGAGGAAGTCATGGAAAAATAAAGGAAGTCATATTATAGGAATCATGACTTAGAAAAATAAGGGACTATCCTCACATACCTTTACGTCGCTCTAACTTTACCGACTAAGTGCTCCCCTCCGATACTCACAATTCTACATTCAAGAGAATTCTTACTAAAATTAGATAACCGGAAACATACTTGAAGCTAAACTAAGGAAACTAAGGGCTAACGAAAATTGGGCAGCACTTCCTTTGTGTCTACAACGATCTCCATATAATACAACAGCTCCCAAACATCAATAACAACATCCATAATATCATAATCAATAAATTTTGTTAAGCTAGACATTATTCAATTCTCCAAAATTCCTTCTCATGGTTATCCATAAACATAGTTATCACCCAACATTGCATTAATTCATTTATAATGCTTCTTCTACATCCTTAACATCATTCATAACAAGATTATACTCATTTCATACTAAGAATCATAACTCAATTGAACTTACTACTCAAGATACCATTATTTCCATATTTGGGCTCATATTCTATATTCCTCTTTAATCTAAGTCTTTCAACCACTCAATACCTCTAATAACATGAAATAAGTGAAAAAATCACCTTTGAATATGTAGGAATGGACTTTGGATGAAGATATTCCACTTGAGAAAAACCCCGACTTCCACACTAAAGGATTTCTTGACTTGTATCAACCCTAGTGAGCACTCATATTCTTGACTTCATCAACTCTTGATGCTTAGCCCTTTATTTCTCTTGGGTATATGTTAAAATGGTATGGATAATATTCTAGAGCTTTCTTGAGGTGTGGAGAGTAAATGAAATGAAAAATGAGGGCTTGGGGTCTCTTTATATAAAAATTAAAAAGCTGCCCGATGAGGATTATACGGACCCTTATACGGTCCGTATAACTTATACGATCCGTATAAGTGACCGTACAATACCTCCAGTGAAAGACCCCTATCTGGACAGGTTATACAGTCCCTTATACGGGCCGTATAAGTGGCCGTATAAATCACAATTTCCGAGATTGCTCCCCTTGTTTCATGTGACTTCCTATCCTTATGGGACCTTCTTAACACTTTCTTAACACTTCATTAACAATCTACAGAGCATTATAGCTCTTCCCCAAGACATTATTAAATCGACATTAGCTCGGTACTTCGCAAAACCCTTCCAAAACACGACTTATACTTTGCCTTCCTCAACGAACTTCCTTCTCTTGCCTCAAATATCTTTGGAATCTTAATTAGAATCGCTAAGTATCCCTTCTTACTTTTAGGGACATTATATACATCTTACCCTGCGTTAGTCTATTTACCGCACAATGACATAAAATTTTCTGAGGTGTAACACTTGCCCTTTTTGCCAAATCTCATGACGCCCTTCAGTGGCGACACCTTCAAGAATACCCAATCTTTCACTCAAAACTCTAAGTCTCATTGAAAATCATCTACGTAAGATTTCTGACGACTCTGATGAGTTAATACTCGATCCTTTATAAGCTTGACTTTCTCTATAGCTTGCTGGACCAAGTCTGGCCCTATCAATTTTGTCTTTCCTACTTCGAACCACCCAATTGGAGATCTACACTTGCGCCCATATAAAGCCTCATACGGGGCCATTTGTAGTCTAGAATGATAACTGTTGTTATAAGAAAATTAATTAAGAGGTAAGTGATCATCCCAACTACCTCCAAAATCCAACACACATGCCCGTAGCATATCTTCAAGCGTCTGGATGGTACTCTCGGCTTGCCCATCAGTCTGTGGGTGAAATGCCGTGCTAAGATTCACCTGAGTCCTCAAATCTTCTTGGAAAATTTTCCAAAAATTGGCTGTAAATTGAGTCCCACTATCGGAGATAATAGATACTGGAATACCATGAAGTTACACTATCTCTTTAACATAAAGCTTTGCATAATCTTCTGCTACAAATGTAGTTCTGATCGGTAAGAAATGAGCTGACTTCATGAGTCTATCTACAATCACCCATATAGAATCATACTTACGTCGAGAACGGGGTAAGCCTGCAATGAAATCCATGTTAATTACTTCCCATTTCCAAGTCGGAATTTCTATAGCTTGTAACAATCCGCCTGGCTTTTGGTGCTCAATTTTCACTTGCTGACAGTTAGGACATTGAGCTACGAATTCCCCTATGTCCTTCTTCATTCCATTCCACCAATATATAGATTTAAAATCATGATACATTTTCGCTGCTTCGGGGTGAATCGAATAACGGGAACAATAGGCTTCTCTCAATATTTGATGGCATAATCCTGCAACTTCAGGAACACACAACCTGCCTCGACATAGGAGAACTCCATCTCTAGAAATCTCAAATGATGACTGCTTCTTCTGAGAGAGTGTATTTCTGTAATGAACTAGCATGGGATCCTCGTATTGACGCTCTTTCACTTCAACTACTAGCGACGAGATCGCTGAATTTTGAATGATAGCTCCCATACTGCCTGAGTCCACTACTCGAACTCGTAGGCTAGCTAACTGTTAGAGCTCACGAGCTATATCTCTTTTCTCAAGCTGAACATCGTATAAACTTCCCATGGATCTACGGCTAAGAGCATCAGCCAAAAAATTTGCTTTCCCGAGATGATATAGGATGTTAACATCATAATCTTTCAACAACTCCAACAATCGCCTTTGCCAAAAATTCAATTCCTTCTGCTTGAAAAATGTACTGGAGGCTCTTATGATCTGTATAAATATCAACATGGATGCCATACAAATAATGTCTCCACATCTTCAATGCATGAATCACTGCAGCCAACTCAAGATCATGGGTTGGGTAATTCTTCTCATGTTTGCGCAACTGCCTTGAGGCGTAGGCAATCACCTTACCATGCTGCATCAATACAAATCCTAATCCAATGCCCGAAGTATCACAATAGACAACATAGCCTTCTGGTCCATCTGGAAGTGTCAGGACTGGGGCAGAAGTTAACGTACTCTTTAGCTCTTGGAAACTACGTTCCCAAGCATCCGTCCATTGAAATTTAGCTGATTTCTGGGTCAACATCGTGAGTGGCGCAAAGATATAAGAAAAACCTTCTACAAACCTTCTGTAGTAACCTGCTAGGCCTATAAAACTATGAATCTCCATAGGTGTTTTAGGCCTTGGCCAAGTCTTCACGGCCTTAATCATTTGGGTATCTACCCGGAAGCCATCGGCTGAAATAACTGTAACACCTCGAAAACATTTCATGTCGTAACATGATAGACAGGTTAATGTAGAGTGAGACGAATATGATGTTTCTATAAGTAAGAAAGGTTATTTAACGATCCTAGCTAAGATTTCAAAGATGTTGGAAGCAAGAGGAGAAAGTTCCTTAAGAAGGGCAAAGTATAGGTGGTGTTTTGGAAAAGTTCCGTAAAGTACCGAGCTAATGTTGACTTAATGATGTCTTAAAGAAGAGTTGTAACTCTCCTTATATTGGTAATGAAGTTTTAAACAAGTGTCAAGAAGGTTCCAGAAGGATTGGAGATCGAACGAAACGACAGAAACCATTTCAGGGAAGTGGAGTTATACGACCACTTATACGGTCCGTATATGGGGTCCGTATAACCCCAGCAGGAAGATGTTTTTCATGGTGGTGAACCACGGTCACTTATACTGACCGTGCAATGTTATACGGACCGTATAAGTGTTCGTATAGTATCTGTCGGGCAGATTTTAAGTTATTGTATAAATAGATGCCCTTGGTTCTTTTATTTCATTTTTCATCTTCTACAAGTATTAAGAGCTCAAAATCCTTCTCTAAACTTATTGCACCCCAATCCAAGATAAAACAAAGATCAAGAGGCAAGAATCAAAGTGTTCATACGTTGGAAGGTCTCTTAGGGTTTGTAGACTACAATAAAACTTGGGCGTTGTGGCTAGGATTTTGTACAAAGTTGATAGCTACTCCAAATCTTGTTTCTATGGGATGAAAAGGTTAGTTTCCATGCTTATTTCATGTTGTTGAGAATGTTTGGTTGTAGCAAAACTTGGGTAGAAGAAGAAAGTAGAAACTGGAGTCTAAATGTAGCTTTTATGATGTTTATGAGTAGTCTATATGTAGTCATGATTTTTAGTATGATATGGATATAAACATGTTGTGGAAGGTAATAATGGTGATGAAGAAGTGTTATATGAAAATATGCTAAAATGGGTATGAAACTGCTAGTATGAGTTGAACATGGGGAAAGATATTGAAGGCTTAGTGTAATGTGATTACTTGAATTGGATATTATGAGTCTATTATGGAAGTTATTGTGGTTGTTGGGAGTTGTTTTGTGATATATTGGAAGTTGACGAAATAGGGGAAATGCTGCCCAATTTTCATTAGACTATGAATTATTCTAGTTTGAATTTAAGAGTGTCATTAAGGCCTAAACATGGCATGAATCCTTCTAAATGTAGATTGTTCAAGCTTCAACGGTGAACGTTAGATAGTTGAGAAGACAAAGAGGTATGTAAGACTAACCCTTCTTTCAATAAGGCATGGCTCCTTGGCTATATATATATATATATATATATATATATATATATATATATATATATATATATATATCCTTTTATGAGTTCTATAATGTCCTCCAAATGATTCTATCTCCAAAGCTACTAATGCTCATGATCCTCGATCCTTTCATGATTCCATTGCATCCTTTATACGATAGTTGATACTCCAAGGATAGACGTAACAAAAATGATAATGGTAGTGACGTTGATTATACTTATGAACTCTTATGTATACATGTCTAAGTATGAATGACTATCGCGTGACACTAAGCTTATATAGCCGGGTATGATACCTAATGCGCGCGCACCACTGCAGTTGGGTACTAATGCTACTGAGCCTTCGTAGGGCCAGGTATGTATGATCACCGAGCCTTGTCATGGCCGGGTATGCGAAACACCGAACCTTCATGGTCGGGTATGGTATGGATACGAATATGAATACGAACACGAATGTATATGTATGTATGTACACGCGCACGCTTTAGAAATGGAAGGTCCCTATGAAAGACAAGTAAGTAAGTAATGATGATGATGGCTTTACTATCTCCTGATTCTCCCATCTTATGTTGTTTCTTATGTTGTCTCTTATGCTCCTATTATGATGTTGATTATGCTTTACATACTCAGTACAATATTTCGTACTGACGTCTTTTTGTTTGTGGACGTTGCGTCATGCCCGTAGGTGGCCAGGGAGACAGGGTTGATCCATAGTTTTTCATATTCAGGGAATACTTAGGGGAGCTCCATTTCATCCGGAGCTACAGCTTTTGGTATTATTCTTTTATGTACATACATGGGCACGGCGGGGTCCTGTCCCGCCTATATGATGTTACTTACTCTTCTAAGAGGCTCGTAGATAGTTTTATATGGTTAGATGTCTTGAAGCCTTATCGGCTTATATTTTGTATGTCATTTTGATTGCCTCGTCGGCTTATGTATATTGATGTGGGCATAGTTGTTAATGATGGTATAAATGTGTTATTGCCCAGTGAGTTTAACATTATTGATGTATATCATTCAAGAGTAAGCTATGTGGTCCACCTAGATATGAATACGAATGTACGATAAAAGGTACCCGGGTGGGTTAGCACCAGGTGTTATATCCCGTGTTTTCACACGTTGGAAAAATTTAGAAATAATCTTGACTTGTAAGAAATAAGGTCATAGTTGATTTTTATTGAACATAGGAGTTGCGCATGAAAGAATAGTGTCGTGGAAGTGTGGGATAAGGCTAAGGGCAATTTTGGAATTTTGGAAAATTAGCTTCGGGAATTACAAAACGTGGGCTATAAATTATTGGGCTAAAAAAATGATGAAATTGAGGCCCAAACAAGGGACCATGGCCGGCCAACATGGCTTTGGCCCAAGCCCATTTACATGGTCATGTGCTTGACCATGTGACCAATTAATAAAAGAATACTAAGTCATATTATATTCATTAGAGAGCTCAAGAAATTAGAAGGCAAGAAGCAAAGCAAAACAAGAGAAAAAAAAAAAGGGAAGAGGGTTTCGGCTTGGCCCTAGAAAAATTACCACCAAAAATCTTGCTCCAAGAATTAATCTCTTGTTGAATTCTTACTAATTCAAGGTCCCTTTGCAACTTGGTGTAGTTGGTTTGGAAGGAAGAAGTCTTGTTTCTTCAAGTTGACCCTATATTCAAGTGAAGAAGATTGAGTAAAAAGGTAAGAATTTATCCCTTATTATTGTGTTATGAAGTATTATTTGTGTTGTAGTATGTAGAAATGAGTTGATTGTATGGAAAAATGGAAGTTTGCAAAGTGGGTATGGAATATAGAATGTGGCCGTGTGTGTGTCAATGTGTAAGTGAAATGAGTTGAAATTTATGTTGTATTCTAGTTGGGTTATTGTGATGCTTGTAATGTAAATGAAAGTAAAATGATATAAGTTTGCTATGAAATGGAGCGTAGACGTTTATGTCATTTTAGAATGATTTTACGACATTATGGGAATGAAGTTATTAGGTTGTAAATTATGATGGATGTTGATGAATTTGGAAATTGGAAACATGTTATGAATATATATGCCAAAGATTAGACGTTTGAGCGAATTATGACTTTGACGGAAAGTTTGTATATTATGTATATCGTGTGTATAACTTGAGGAAACGATATGAAACGCTTCTAAACTATGTTGTGATGATCTAGTTTGATAATGAATGTGAAATCATTGAAATTGGTTTGGAAATTGAAGTTGAAATGAAGATGATGGCATTATGTCGGCAAGTAGAACTAGTGGTACCATATTGTGTTTCTAATGTTTGTTGTTGATGTTAATGTTGTTGTTTGGGTTGTTGTTGATGGTTTTGAGCCGAGTTGAATTCTCGGGGATGCTATATGTATAGGGGAAGTGCTGCCGAAATTTCGGTAGACAAATATGAGTTGAATTGAATTCGTAGCATCTATAACTTACAATTGGTAAACTTGACCATTTGCAGATTTTTGACAAAACGGGAAGTGAGTTTGGAGAGGCGTAAGGAGCTTGAAAGGTATGTAAGGCTACCCCGATCCTTCTCTTGGCATGCCTAAGTGTATTAGAATCGGATTCGGGCCTCGAAAGACTTTCTGCCCATCGGAATCCGCAAGTGAAAATATCACTTTTCCTTTCAGTATGATTAAACTCTTTTGGTATGCTTTCTTGGAAATTATGCAAACTTTCTCTAAACTCCATGGAAAGCTATAGAACGTCCGTAGAACCTTTGTAGGTGACCCCATAAGCTTAAAACAGGTAATTTGAGCCCACCACCTTGCTTGTCCCGAGGTGGGCCCGCTATTCTCGATTTCGCCCTTATTGTACTTAAGTCCTATTTTCGAGCGGTTTTTGAAAGAAATGTTTGACTACCATTCTAATTACCTAACAAACATTGTTTTAAATATTCCATTAAGTCTGATAAATTGTTTTGCCACTCGAAACGACTTCAGAAAGGTTATACTCTGTAATTCATTATGATATCCGAAACTCGTTTACTATGATTCCTTCCGTCTTCATTGGATCGGTTTGTCTTTGATATGCCTCATCGAGTCTATGGAAACATTTATGATAATTTAATTGCATTAGTCTCTCACTTCTCCATTCGTGGATGCCCCAATGTTTCCCACACTGAGCTCGGGCCAGGATATGTTGTCAAGCGTAATCCCCTGCATTGTTCGCCGTGCCTCGATGTGAGGGGGCAGGTATACGTGTACATGGGTTTGTGGAGTAAGTTGTGCCATGTACACAAGTTCTGATATGATTTGCTATGGCCATCTGATATGATATATTATGTTACAGGGTTATGCCCTATTCTGATTCTTCTGTGTTGTGACACCAGCGTCGGGAGGGTGGCCACGTTCTGTCTGTCGAGTCCCTTGGCAGGGGCCGGATTTGATATGACATATGTTTCTGTACACACTCTGCATGTTTTGAAAATATATGTTTGATACTTTGGATTTTCTGCTCACTTTCTGTACGTTCTGTACCAGTTATGATCTTGTTTCTGTAATTCAGGCTTTACATATTCAATACATATTTTGTACTGACCCCCTTTCTTCGGGGGCTGCGTTTTCATGCCGCGCAGGTACCGACAAAAGGTTTGCTGATCCGTCCGCTTAGGATCTTATTCTGCTATTTTGGAGCGCTCTTTTATTCAGAGCCATCTTTTGGTATAGTCTGTCACTTCTATATATGTATATTCTCGTTCATGGGTACGGCGGGGCCCTGTCCCGTCATATGATTCTGTCGGTCTGTTTAGAGGTTTGTGGACATGTTTGTGGGTTGGGGGGTCTTTCTGTACAGATGTATGTATATGTCGTGTTTGGGCGATTCCATTCGCCGCGGCGGCCGGTCCGCATATGTTAAATGCTGGTTTGTTGGCCCTGTGTGGCCTTTGTTGGTATTTTCTGCGTGCAGGGTATATTGGATAGTCCGTAAAACAAAGGAAACTCTGCCGAAATTTTTCGGGAAATTAACTAAATTTAAAATAAAGCCTTGTCAGCTTCTGCTATATACTAGAATGCGTTTGATACAATTTGAGATAGCATTTGATAGATGCGTTCGGGTGCCCAGATCGGGCCCTAGTCACGGCCTACGGGGTTGGGTCGTGACACCAGGTGCCCGTCATGGCTCTCGGGTCGGGTCGTGACAAAAGTGGTATCAGAACAGTTCTGTCCTAGGGTGTGTCTATGAGCCATGTCTAGTAAAGTCTTGTTTATGGGTGTGTTGCGCGCCACACTTATAAACAAGAGGCTGCAGGCATTTTAGGAATGAATGACCTTCTTTCTTCATAAGATCGTGCGATAGAGATATGATATAAAGACTTCTCTTCCTTAATTGAGTGTTATGTATTTTAGAAATGCCTGTAAAGAGAACGGCTACGGCAGCCCAAAAGGGCAAGACAGTGGCAGAAAAGCGGGCTAAAAGAGCACCGCCAACGGATATTGAGGAGGCTGAGTCCCAAAATGTGGCTCGATCTCAGTCCTCCCATTCAGTGCCTATTTCTGAGGAGCATGAAGGAGCCTCAGCCCTGGTTCCAGCACCTCCAGCTCCTCCACCGGATGCTTTGGGCCAAGATGTAAAAGAGGCCATTCATTTGCTTACTCAGTTGGTTGCCACCCAAACTCAGCGGCAAGGTACAGGGCAAGGTGATAGGGCCTTTAGTGCGAGGGCCCGTGATTTTATTAGCTTGAACCCTCCGGAATTTTTTGGGTCAAAGCCGGAAGAGGACCCTCAGGATTTTATTGATAGAAGGTTGAGGACACTTCGGTTAATTTATGCTTCAGACGTTGAATCGGTGGAGTTAGCATCATATAGATTGAGGGATGTAACGGTTCATTGGTATACAGCTTGGATGGCTTCACGGGGAGCCAAAGCACCTCCCCGGTATGGCAAGAATTTATGGATGCCTTCCTCTGACATTACTTGCCTCCAGAGGTTCGGCGGGCTAGAACCGAAAAATTCCTAAATCTTACGCAAGGGAGCATGAGTTCTTTATAGTATAGTCTCTGCTTTAATTCTTTGGCTAGGTATGCTTCGGCCATGGTAGCGGATATGAGTGACCGAGTGCACCGATTTATGAGAGGCCTAGGGCCACATTTGATGGATAGGTGCTTGACCGCGTCCCTTCATGACAATATGGATATCTCGCGCATTCAAGCCTATGCCCAGAATTTAGAAGAAAGCCAACAACAGCAAAGAAGTGAGCGTGAGCATGATAGAGGGTATAACAAGAGGGCTAGATCTTCGGGTCCGACGAGTGAGTTTAGGGGCGGGCTGAGACAGTAGTTTTCTAGACATTCAGGCCATGCTATGACTAGTGCACCTCCATTGTTTACAGGCCAGATATTTGATAGATCTACTTATTTCGGGCCGAGTCAAAGTTTCGGGGATTCAGGTTCTTAGTTCAGGGGTGATTCGGGTCAGGCGAGGCCACCCGTGCCACGATGTTCTCAGTGTGGGAAGTTACATTAGGACAGTGTCGATTGGGTTCAGAGGCTTGTTACGCATGCGGTCGGCCAGGCCATATCATGCGTGATTGCCCCTCGGTTGGTGGTAGGGGTAGGACCCAGCCTTCAGGATCAGTAGCCGGATCTTCATCATCTATACGCCCTATGGGGCCAGGTTCACATGTGCCAGTTAGCCATGGTAGAGGTAGAGGAGATCCCCCAGTTTTAGCGGTCCTTAGCACCGTATTTATGCTCTGGCTGGACGCCAAGATCTTGAGTCTTCTCCCGATGTCATCACAGGTATATTATCGGTATTCTCTCATGATGTATATGCTTTGATAGATCCGGGCTCCAGATTTTTGTATGTTACTCCATATATTATGGGTCGGTTTGGGATCAAATCGGAGACGATCAAACCTTTTGAGGTGTCTACAACCGTTGGTGAGCCGGTAATAGCTAGTCGAGTATATAGAAATTATTTAGTTGTGATTTGTGACCATCGTACTATGGTTGACTTACATGAGTTAAAAATGGTGGATTTTGATTTTATCATGGGCATGGATTGGCTGGCTTCTTGCTATGCCAATATTGATTGTAGAGTGAAAATGGTTCGCTTCCAATTTCCGGGAGAACCAGTTTTAGAATGGAAAGGGAACACTGCGTCACCAAAAGGTAGGTTTATTTCCTATCTTAAGGCAAGGAAAATGATCACAAAAGGTTGTATTTACCATCTAGTTCGGGTTCAAGATGTAAAAGCTGAACCGCAAGCTCTTCAGTCTGTCCCCGTAGTGAATGAGTTTCCAGATGTGTTCTCGAAAGAGCTTCCAGGCCTCCCTCCAGAGCGGGAGATTGATTTTGCTATCGACGTGCTACCAGATACAAAGCCCATATCTATTCCTCCTTATAGAATGGCTCTCGCAGAGTTGAAAGAGTTGAAGGAGCAATTGAAGGACTTGCTCGAGAAAGGCTTTATTATGCCTTGTTCATCCCCGTGGGGAGCACCCGTGTTGTTTGTACGAAAGAAAGATGGCTCCTTGCGAATGTGTATTGACTATCGACAACTGAATAAAGTGACGATCAAGAACAAATATCCTCTTCCAATGATTGATGACTTATTTGATCAATTACAAGGTGCCAAATGGTTTTCAAAGATAGATTTGAGATCTGAGCATCATCAAGTGAGAGTTAGGGAGAAAGATATCCATAAGACAGCCTTCAGAACAAGATATGGCCACTTTGAGTTCTGAATGATGTCATTTAGGCTAACTAATACACTAGCAGTATTTATGGATTTGATGAACAATGTGTTCAGGCCCTTCCTAGATTTATTTGTGATTGTATTCATCGACGATATCTTGGTGTATTCTAGGTCTGAGGCAGAACACGCAGATCATTTGCGTACTGTTCTTAGAATTCTTTAAACACAAGAATTATTTGCTAAATTTTCTAAGTGTTAGTTTTGGTTGAACTCAGTGACCTTTCTGGGGCATATCATTTCAGTCGATGGTGTTCGGGTAGATACCCAGAAGATTGAGACCGTAAAGACTTGGCCAAGGCCCACAACTCCTACAGAGGTTCGTAGTTTTCTGGGCTTAGCAGGCAATTACAGGAGGTTCGTAGAAGGTTTTTCTTCTATTTCTGCACCACTGACGAAGTTAACCCATAAATCAGCCAAATTTCAATGGACAGATACTTGTGAGCGTAGTTTCCAAGAGCTAAAGGATAGACTAACTTCTGCCCTAGTCCTGACACTTCCAGAAGGATCGGAAGGTTATGTTGTGTACTGTGACACTTCAGGCGTTGGGCTAGGCTGTGTGTTGATGCAATATGGTAAGGTGATTGTGTATGCTTCAAGACAGTTACGGAAACATGAGAAGAATTATCCAATGCATGATCTTGAATTGGATGCAGTGATTCATGCATTAAATATATGGAGACATTATTTGTATGGTGTCCATGTGGATATTTATACAGATCATAAGAGCCTTCAGTATATCTTCAAGCAGAAAGAGTTGAATTTGCGACAACGATGGTGGTTGGAATTATTGAAAGACTATGATGTTGACATCCTGTATCATCCCGGAAAAGCAAATGTTGTGGATGATGCTCTTAGGCGTTGATCCATGGGAAGTTTATGCGATGTGCAGCTACAGAAGAGGGAAATGGCTCATGAGCTCTAGCAGTTAGCTAGCCTAGGAGTTTGAGTAGTGGACTCAGGTAGTATGGGAGCTACCATTCAGAATTCAACGGTTTCGTCGTTAGTAGTGGCAGTGAAAGAGCGACAATATGAAGATCCCATGCTAATTCATAACAGAAATACCCTCCCTCAAAAGGAGAAGTCATCATTTGAGATTTCTGGAGATGGAGTTCTCCGATTCCGAGGCAGGTTATGTGTTCCTGATGTTGCAGGATTACGCGACCAAATATTGAGAGAAGCTCATTGTTCCCGTTATTCTGTCCACCCAGGAGCAAAGAAAATGTATCATGATCTTAAATATGTATATTGGTGGAATGGGATGAAGAAAGATGTAGCTCAATTTGTAGCTCAATGTCCCAATTGTCAGCAAGTGAAAATCGAGCACAAAAAGTCGGGCGGATTGTTGCAAGCTATAGAAATTCCAACTTGGAAATGGGAAGTAATTAACATGGACTTCATTACAGGCTTAACTCGTTCCCGACGTAAGTATGATTCTATATGGGTGATTGTGGATAGACTTATGAAGTCAGCTCATTTCTTACCGGTCAGGATTACATATGTAGTAGAAGATTATGCAAAGCTTTATGTTAAAGAGATAGTGCGGCTTCACGGTGTTCCAGTATCTATTATCTCCGATAGAGGGACTCAATTTACAGCAAATATTTGGAAATCTTTCCAAGAAGGTTTGGGGACTCATGTGAGCCTTAGCACGGCATTTCACCCACAGACAGATGGACAAGCTGAACGTACCATTCAGACCCTTGAGGATATGCTACAGGCATGTGTATTGGATTTTGGAGGTAGTTGGGTGGATCATTTACCGTTTATTAAGTTTGCCGGTAGTAATAGTTATCATTCTAGCATCCAACTGACGTCGTATGAGGCTTTATATGGGTGAAAGTGCAGATCCCCAATTGGGTGGTTCGAGGTAGGAGATACTAAATTGATAGGGCCAGACCTGGTCCAGCAAGCTATAGAGAAATTAAGCTCATACAGGATCGATTATTAACAGCTCAGAGTCGTCAAAAGTCCTATGCGGACAATCGTCGAAGGGACTTAGAGTTCCAAGTAAAAGATTGGCTATTCATAAAGGTGCCGCCGATGAAGGGTGTAATGAGATTTGGCAAAAAGGGGAAGCTTAGTCTCCGGTACATTGGGCCTTATGAGATTGTGGGCAAAGTAGGCAAAGTGGCTTACGAATTAGATCTACCTCTTGAGTAGGAGTCAGTTCACCCAATTTTCCATGTATCAATGCTTCGTAAGTGCATTGGATTTCCTTGTAGAATAGTGTCACGACCTGACTAGAGTATCTACGAGCCTCTACTAGAGTACGAGACATATGGACGGGACAGGACCCCGTCGTTCCCAAAACATATATATACACCAAATAATAAGTGATGGCACCTCCAGGACAATGGAGTGTTCTCAAGATTTGCTGATAGCTCCTATGAAACTGGATCACCTCTCTGTCTACATGTGGGCATGAACACAGTGTCCAAAGAAAAGGACGTCATTACGAATATTATACTGAGTATGTGAGGCATAAACAATAATAATACGACAATGAAATAGGGAGACATCAAATGAAGAACAATCTGTAACTGACTGTCAGTTTTAATAGAAATAATGCATGCTGACTTACTTCATAACATCATCATAATATCATGTATGCATATATATATATGTATAAGCTACCCGACTATATAGGAAGGGTGTGATCATCATTAGCCTGCATCCAGGCCTCCTGCGTCCGGGGTAACCATCTCATGCCGCCCACTAGTGGTGTCTGCCCATGCCGTCTAGACATGGTGTATACGCTGCCCGCCTTAGCCATGTCTGCCCGACATATAGGCGCGGTGTAATGTCATCATCATGTACTCATCATAAAGCATGCATAGAATTGTTATGACCCGTGTTTTCACACGTTTGGAAAGACTTGAATTACATTGGATTCTTGAGATATAAGATCAATTTGATATTTTGTTGAACATAGGAGTTATGCATGAAAGAATAGAGTCATGAAAGTGTGGGACAAGGTTAAGGGTAATTTTGGAATTTTGGAAATTAGTTTCGAGAATTACAAAATGTGATCCATAAGTATTGGGCTCAAAAAATAATTGAAGCAAAGTGAGGCCCAAAATGGGGTGCTTGGCCGGCCACTTTGGCTTGGTCCAAGCCCATTTTATGGGTCATGTGACCAAGCACTTCAATACTTATATAATTGAAGACTATGATAAGTATGAAAGGAGATAACCAAGAACAAAAAAATAGAAGAGGAGAAAGAAGAGGGTTTCGGGTTTGCTAGGAAAAAATAGGTACCAAAAATCTTGCTTCAAAAATTTATTTCTTGTTGATTTTCTACTAAGTCAAGGTTCCTTTGTAACTTGGTATAGTTGGATTGGAGTGGGGAGCATTAGAATCATCAAAGTGACTACATCTCCAAGTGAAGGAAACTTGAAGAAAAGGTATGAATTTCTACCTTTTTATTGTGTTGTGAAGTTTTGATTGTGTTGTAGTATATGGAAATGTGTTGATTGTATGAAGAAATGGAAGTTTGCAATGTGGGTTTGGTATATGGCTTGTAGCCATGGGTGTATATATGTTGTATACATATATGAGTTGAATTTTATGTTGCATTCTAGTTGTGGTTATGATGGAAATTATATTGGGAATGAAAGTTGAATGAATTTTGGTTGAAGTTGGAATATAGATGATTATGTCACTTTAGAATAATTTTGTGATATTATGGAAATGAAGTTGTTAAGATGTGAATTATGATTATGGTTGATGAATTTGGAAGTTGGAAATTTGTTATGAAGTTGTATGCCAAAGATTTGATGTTTTGCATAAGTTATGATTTTGGCGGAAGATTGTATATCATGTATATCGAGTGTATATCTTAAGGAAAACGATATGAAATGTTTCTAGAACTATATGGTGATGATCATGATGGTTGTTGAATATGAAATTATTGATCTTAGTTGAAAGTTGGGTTGAATTGAAGATTATGTCAACTTGTGAGAAAAATGACTAGTTGAAGGATATTTGTGTTTTTAATGTTCATTGTTGATATTGTTGTTGTCGTTTGGGTTGTTGTTGATGATTTATAGCCGAGTTGAATTCTCGGGGTGTCATATGTATAGGGGAAGTGCTGCCGAAATTTCGGTAGCCAAATATGCTTAAAGTTGAAATAATGGCATTAATAATTCACAATTGGTAAACTTGACCAATTGCAGTTTTTCGACGAAACGGGAAGTGAGTTTGGAAAGGCTTAAGGAGCGCGAAAGGTATGTAAAGCAAACCCAATTCTTCCCTTGGCATGCCCTTAGTGTATTAGGGTCGGATCCGGGCCTCGAAAGACCTCTTGGCCCTCGGAATCCGCAAGACAAAATTTCAGTTTTTCCTTCAGTAGAATTGAACCATTTTGATACGCTTTTTCTGAAATTATGCAATTGTGCTCTAAATTACTCAGAAAGTCATAGGATGTCTGTATAACATTCGTAGATGATATTATATGTTTAGAGGGCACAATTTGAGCCCGCCGCCTTATTTGTTCTGAGGCGGGCCCACTATTTACGTTTTTGCCCCTAATGTGTTAAAGCTTCCTTTTTAAGCGATTTTTGAAAGAAATGTTTTAATTACCCTACTAATCGCTTAACGAATATTATTTTAAATATTCTGTTAAATATTATAAATTATTTTGACACTCGGAATGACTTCGGGAAAGTTATACTTCTGTAATTTATTATGATATCCGAAATACATTTATTATGATTCCGTCCGACCCCATTGAATTTGTTTGTCTTTGATACACTTCATCGAGTCTTTGAAAACATTTATTATATTTTTAAATTGCATTAGTCTCTCACTACTCCATTTGTGGATGTCCCAATGTTTCCCACACTGAGCCCGGGCCAGGATATGTTGTCAAGCGTAATTCTCGGCATTGTTCGCCGCGTCCCGATGTGAGGGGGCAGGTATACGCGTACATGGGTCTGTGGAGTATGATGTGCCATGTCCGCCTATTCTAATCTGATCTGTTATGGCCATTTTGATATGACATTATATGATACGGGGCCACGCCCCTTTTTCTGATTCCTCTGTATAGTGGCACCAGCATCGGGAGGGTGGCCACATTCTGTCTGCCGAGTCCCGTGGCAGGGACCGGATATGATATGATATGACATATGTTTCTGTACACATTCTGTCTGATTTGGAAATATGCATTTGACACTCTGGATTTTGTACCCATTTTCTGTAATCATTATGATTTGACTTCTGTGATTCCGCTTTACATATTCAGTACATATTTCGTACTGACCCCCTTTCTTCGGGGGCTGCGTTTTCGTGCCGCGCAGGTACGGACGACAGGTTTGCTGATCCGCACGTTTAGGATCCCATTTCTGCTATTTTGGGGCGCTCTCTTCTACAGAGCCCATCTTTTGGTACAGTCTGTCACTGCTATCTGGATATGTACTTTGTTCAGGGTATGACGGGGCCCTGTCCCGTCTTATGATTGCGATATGTTCTGTAGAGGTCTGTGGATACATCTGTGTGGGTTCTGTACATATGTTTGGGATGTTTTGTTATATGACAGCCTTATCGGCTTCTGTGTGCCAAGTCTGCTCTTCTGCTAAATTCTGTAGCATCCACTAATGTTATTATTATATTATTATTCTGATAATATGCTAATTTGGGTATCGGGTACGTATAGGTGCCCAGCTAGGGCACTGGTCGCGGCCCACGGGGTTGGGTCGTGACAAAAGTGGTATCAGAGCAGTTCGTCCTCGGTATGTCCACAGACCGTGTCTAGTAGAGTCTTGTTTATCGGTGTGTTTGTGCACCACGCCTATAAACAGGAGGCTACAGGGCATTTAGGATACTACCCTTCTTTCTGTCTTAGATCGTGCGATAGAGCTGTGTTATCAGGATGACCCCTCCCTAACGAGTGGCTATGTTTGCAGATATGCCTCCAAAAAAGGCAACAGCGGCCCAAAAGGCCAAGTCAGCAGCCTTGGGAGAGACTAGCCGGGTCCAGAGGATTACCAGGGCCCAGGCACATATTGCTCCGGGGACTTTGCCCCAGACAGAGGGTTCGTCTACACCGCGACTCGTGGAGGAGATTGGGGCGGCCGCAGCCGCAGATCGGGGGGCGGCTCCACCGCCAGCTCCCGCAGTTCCAGTACCTGAGCCTCCAGCTCCACGGCCAGGCACTGAGGATCAGTCTATGAGGGAGGCAGTCCGGTTGCTGACGAGACTTGTGGCAGGGCAGGTTCAGGGGCATGGACTGGGAGGTGACCGGGCAGTGAGGCGTGATAGTTCGAGAGCCCGTGAGTTTTTGACTTGTAACCCTCCAGAGTTCTTCGGGACAAAGCCCGAGGAGGATCCTGAGGAGTTTATCAGGAAGATGCGACGCACTCTAGATTTGATTAATGCTTCCGAGACAGAGTCAGTCGCGTTAGCTTCGTACCGGTTATATGATGTGGCGGCAAACTGGTACGAGTCATGGGGGCTATCCAGGGGGGACGGCGCTCCACCAGCAGCTTGGGGCGATTTTTCTCAGGCACTTCTTGGACATTTTCTGCCCCCAGAGTTGCGACGAGCCAGATCTGATAGATTCTTATTATTGAGGCAGAAGGGCCGCAGTATCCGGGACTACAGTTTGGAGTTTGATTCCTTGGCCCGATATGCACCTACTGTGGTGGCTACTATGGCGGACCGGATGCACAGATATATTATGGGGCTGGATCGGTATTTTGTTGATAGCTGCTTAGTATTGGCTGCTCAGCCCGGTATGGACATTGCCCGTATCCAGGCCCATGCCCAGGGCATGGAGGATCGGGGCAGAGGAGGACACCAGCCTGACAGGGGCCAGGATCGGAGACAGCCCAAGAGGGCCAGGTCATCTGGAGATTTTCGGGGCAGACAGCCCCAACAGCCGCAGCAGCCTAGCAGATTTTCATCTCAGCCGGCGCAAAGCGCGCCTCCCCAGTCTACAGGTCGCAGATTTGATAGCCCAGGGTATTCAGGAGCAGGCCAGAGCTCCAGGGCTTCAGGTTCGCGGACAGATAGGGGTTCTGGTCAGATGAGGCCACCCAGGGTTCAGTGTTCTTTTTGCGGCAGATACCATACGGGAGAGTGCTACAGAGCCACCGGTGCGTGCTTTTCTTGTGGCCGTCAGGGCCATTCTGTGAGAGATTGCCCGTATAAGGGTAGTTCGGGTGGTGCAGCGCAGCCTACCGGATCAGCCGCTGGGTCCTCATCTTCGTCAGTGGCTATGCGCCCTACGGGGCAGGGTTTTCCAGCACCAGCGGGTCGCGGCAGAGGCCGTGGTGGAGCTTCTGGTATTAGCGGTCCTTCGAACCGCATTTATGCTTTGGCCAGCCGCCAGGATCAGGAGGCATCTCCTAATGTCGTTACAGGTACTTTATTGGTCTTCTCTCGGTCTGTGTATGCATTAATTGATCCAGGTTCGACTTTATCATATATTTCACCCCTTGTTGCCGGTAAAATTGGTATTATGTCTGAACCTATAGAGCCATTTGAGGTAGCCACGCCGATAGGGGATTTTGTTGTAGCGAAACAGGTTTATAAAGACTGTTCTGTGATCGTTTGTGACCGTGACACTAAGGCAGATCTGGTAGAGTTAGATATGACTGAATTTGATGTTATTATGGGTATGGATTGGCTAGCTTCCTGTTACGCTAATGTTGACTGCCAAAATAAGGTAGTTCGCTTCCAGTTTCCCGGGGAGCCAGTTATAAATTGGGCTGGTAATACAGCATCGCCGAAAGGTAAGTTTATTTCATACCTTAAGGCAAAGAAAATGATCAGAAAGGGTTATATCTATCATCTGGTTCGGGTGCAAGACTTGGACGCCGAGACGCCGACACTTCAGTCAGTCCCCGTGATTAATGAGTTTCCAGATGTTTTTTCCGACGAGCTTCCAGGTCTTCCTCCAGAGCGGGAGATAGATTTCTCTATTGACTTACTCCCAGACACTCAGCCTATCTCTATTCCTCCGTATAGAATGGCGCCTGCAGAATTAAAGGAGTTGAAAGAGCAGCTGAAGGATTTGTTAGATAAGGGCTTCATCAGACCCAGTACTTCGCCTTGGGGAGCCCCGGTATTATTTGTGCGTAAGAAGGACGGGTCGCTGCGTATGTGTATTGATTATCGGCAGCTGAATAAGGTAACTATAAAGAATAAATACCCCCTCCCCAGGATTGATGATTTGTTTGATCAGCTGCAGGGCGCTAAGTGTTTTTCGAAGATAGATCTTCGATCCGGTTACCACCAGGTGCGAGTACGAGAGGCCGATATCCCTAAGACATCTTTCCGGACCCGATATGGGCATTACGAGTTCAGGGTTATGTCTTTTGGGCTGACAAATGCTCCCGCAGTATTCATGGATTTGATGAACCGGGTATTCAGGCCATTCTTGGATATGTTTGTAATTGTATTCATTGATGATATCCTGGTTTATTCTCGGTCTGAGGCGGAGCACGCAGATCATCTGAGATCGGTATTAGGGGTACTCCGGCATCAGAAGTTATATGCAAAATTTTCTAAGTGCGAATTCTGGCTGTCTTCAGTGGCTTTCTTGGGGCATATTATTGCAGCTGATGGTGTCCGGGTGGACACACAGAAGATTGAGGCCGTGAAGAATTGGCCCAGACCTACGACGCCCACAGAGGTACGCAGTTTCCTGGGGTTAGCAGGTTATTACAGGAGATTTGTGGAGAAGTTTGCTTCGATTTCAGCGCCTTTGACAAGGCTGACTCAGAAGGGAGCTAAGTTCCAGTGGTCTGACGCTTGTGAACGGAGCTTCCAGTTGCTGAAGGAGAAGCTGACTTCAGCCCCAGTTCTGACTCTTCCAGAGGGACCGGATGGGTATGTTATTTATTGTGACGCTTCTGGTATGGGGTTAGGCTGTGTATTGATGCAGCACGGCAGAGTTATAGCGTATGCTTCCCGGCAGCTCAAAAAGCATGAAAAGCATTATCCTACCCACGATCTGGAGCTCGCAGCGGTAATTCATGCTCTGAAGATATGGAGACACTATTTATATGGCGTTCATGTGGATATCTATACTGATCATAAGAGTCTCCAGTATATTTTCAGACAGAGAGAGCTTAATTTGCGGCAGCGGAGGTGGCTGGAGCTTCTGAAAGATTATGACGTGGATATTCTGTATCATCCGGGCAAGGCTAATGTTGTTGCAGATGCGCTCAGTCGGAAGTCGATGGGCAGTTTGGCCGACTTACAGCCAGACAGGAGAGAGATAGCCCGTGATATTCAGCAGTTGGCTAGTCTCGGGGTTCGTCTGGCCGATTCTGGAGATACCCAGATTTCTGTTCGAGGGGTTTCTGAGTCGTCCATCAGGGACGATATTAAGCGGCGTCAGTATGAGGATCCTGTCTTAGCTCGGTACAGGGACACAGCCTATGATAAGGAGAGGACTCCGTTCGAGTTTTCACCGGACGGTACTTTGTTACATAGAGGCAGGTTGTGTGTACCTGATATTGCAGGCCTTCGGCAGCAGGTTATGAGCGAGGGACATTATGCTCGCTATTCGGTCCATCCTGGGTCTACGAAGATGTACCATGATCTTCGATGCTTATACTGGTGGGACGGTATGAAGCGGGATGTTGCAGAGTTCGTCGCCCAGTGCCCTAATTGTCAGCAGGTCAAGATTGAGCACCAGAAACCGGGTGGACTGTTGCAGGAGATTGAAATCCCGACTTGGAAGTGGGAGGTTATTAATATGGACTTCATTACAGGTTTGCCTCGCACTCCACGGAAGTATGATTCCATCTGGGTCGTTGTTGATAGGCTGACGAAATCAGCCCATTTTCTTCCCGTCAGGGCTACTTATTCCGCCGAGGATTATGCCAGGCTCTATATTAAGGAGATTGTGAAGCTTCACGGAGTTCCTATATCTATTATTTCTGACAGAGGCGCCCAGTTTACGGCGCATTTCTGGAGATCTTTTCAGGAGGGACTAGGGACTCAGGTGAGTCTGAGCACCGCATTTCATCCTCAGAGCGACGGGCAGGCCGAGCGCACTATACAGACGCTGGGGGATATGTTGCAGGCCTGCGTTATTGATTTCAGAGGCAGCTGGGATGATCACCTGCCGTTGATTGAGTTTGCATATAATAACAGTTACCATTCCAGCATCCAGATGGCTCCGTACGAGGCTTTATATGGCAGGAAGTGCAGATCGCCGATCGGCTGGTTTGATATTGGTGAGACAGAGTTGATTGGCCCAGATATGGTCCAGCAGGCCGTGGACAAGGTGAAACTTATTCGAGAGCGACTGTTGGCAGCCCAGAGTCGACAGAAATCATACGCGGATAAACGGCGTCAACCGTTGGAGTTTCAGGTAGGCGATTGGGTATTTCTGAAGGTATCGCCTATGAAAGGCGTGATGCGGTTCGGCAGAAAGGGTAAGCTCAGTCCGCGTTATATTGGGCCTTATCAGATTGTTCGGAAGGTTGGAAATGTCGCCTATGAGTTATATTTGCCATCTGATTTGGAAGCGGTACATCCGGTATTCCATGTCTCTATGCTTCGCAGATGCATTGGTGACCCTTCCAGAATTTTCCCTGCGGATGATATTCAGGTGACGGAGCAACTATCGTACGAGGAACAGCCCGTATCTATTTTGGATCGTCAGGTAAGAAGGCTCCGGAATAAAGACGTAGCCTCTGTTAAGGTACTGTGGCGGAACGATAATAGGGAGGAAATGACATGGGAGGCCGAAGAGGAAATGAAGAAGAAATATCCTCAATTGTTCCCTATGCCCACAGGTAACCTTAAATCCTGCTTAATTTCATTTCAATGTCAATCGCATGTCCTATGTGTTGTTTGTAAGCATGAACTCCCCCAAAGTATTTTCCAACCCTATAAGATTAATTTTACATTCGAGGACGAATGTTCTAAAGGGGGGGAGGATGTTATGACCCGTGTTTTCACACGTTTGGAAAGATTTGAATTACATTGGATTCTTGAGATATAAGATCAATTTGATATTTTGTTGAACATAGGAGTTATGCATGAAAGAATAGAGTCATGAAAGTGTGGGACAAGGTTAAGGGTAATTTTGGAATTTTGGAAATTAGTTTCGGGAATTACAAAATGTGATCCATAAGTATTGGGCTCAAAAAATAATTGAAGCAAAGTGAGGCCCAAAATGGGGTGCTTGGCCGGCCACTTTGGCTTGGTCCAAGCCCATTTTATGGGTCATGTGACCAAGCACTTCAATACTTATATAATTGAAGACTATGATAAGTATGAAAGGAGATAACCAAGAACAAAAAAATAGAAGAGGAGAAAGAAGAGGGTTTCGGGTTTGCTAGGAAAAAATAGGTACCAAAAATCTTGCTTCAAAAATTTATTTCTTGTTGATTTCCTACTAAGTCAAGGTTCCTTTGTAACTTGGTATAGTTGGATTGGAGTGGGGAGCATTAGAATCATCAAAGTGACTACATCTCCAAGTGAAGGAAACTTGAAGAAAAGGTATGAATTTCTACCTTTTTATTGTGTTGTGAAGTTTTGATTGTGTTGTAGTATATGGAAATGTGTTGATTGTATGAAGAAATGGAAGTTTGCAATGTGGGTTTGGTATATGGCTTGTAGCCATGGGTGTATATATGTTGTATACATATATGAGTTGAATTTTATGTTGCATTCTAGTTGTGGTTATGATGGAAATTATATTGGGAATGAAAGTTGAATGAATTTGGGTTGAAGTTGGAATATAGATGATTATGTCACTTTAGAATAATTTTGTGATATTATGGAAATGAAGTTGTTAAGATGTGAATTATGATTATGGTTGATGAATTTGGAAGTTGGAAATTTGTTATGAAGTTGTATGCCAAAGATTTGATGTTTTGCATAAGTTATGATTTTGGCGGAAGATTGTATATCATGTATATCGAGTGTATATCTTAAGGAAAACGATATGAAATGTTTCTAGAACTATATGGTGATGATCATGATGGTTGTTGAATATGAAATTATTGATCTTAGTTGAAAGTTGGGTTGAATTGAAGATTATGTCAACTTGTGAGAAAAATGACTAGTTGAAGGATATTTGTGTTTTTAATGTTCATTGTTGATATTGTTGTTGTCGTTTGGGTTGTTGTTGATGATTTATAGCCGAGTTGAATTCTCGGGGTGTCATATGTATAGGGGAAGTGCTGCCGAAATTTCGGTAGCCAAATATGCTTAAAGTTGAAATAATGGCATTAATAATTCACAATTGGTAAACTTGACCAATTGCAGTTTTTCGACGAAACGGGAAGTGAGTTTGGAAAGGCTTAAGGAGCGCGAAAGGTATGTAAAGCAAACCCAATTCTTCCCTTGGCATGCCCTTAGTGTATTAGGGTCGGATCCGGGCCTCGAAAGACCTCTTGGCCCTCGGAATCCGCAAGACAAAATTTCAGTTTTTCCTTCAGTAGAATTGAACCATTTTGATACGCTTTTTCTGAAATTATGCAATTGTGCTCTAAATTACTCAGAAAGTCATAGGATGTCTGTATAACATTCGTAGATGATATTATATGTTTAGAGGGCACAATTTGAGCCCGCCGCCTTATTTGTTCTGAGGCGGGCCCACTATTTACGTTTTTGCCCCTAATGTGTTAAAGCTTCCTTTTTAAGCGATTTTTGAAAGAAATGTTTTAATTACCCTACTAATCGCTTAACGAATATTATTTTAAATATTCTGTTAAATATTATAAATTATTTTGACACTCGGAATGACTTCGGTAAAGTTATACTTCTGTAATTTATTATGATATCCGAAATACATTTATTATGATTCCGTCCGACCCCATTGAATTTGTTTGTCTTTGATACGCTTCATCGAGTCTTTGAAAACATTTATTATATTTTTAAATTGCATTAGTCTCTCACTACTCCATTCGTGGATGTCCCAATGTTTCCCACACTGAGCCCGGGCCAGGATATGTTGTCAAGCGTAATTCTCTGCATTGTTCGCCGCGTCCCGATGTGAGGGGGCAGGTATACGCGTACATGGGTCTGTGGAGTATGATGTGCCATGTCCGCCTATTCTAATCTGATCTGTTATGGCCATTTTGATATGACATTATATGATACGGGGCCACGCCCCTTTTTCTGATTCCTCTGTATAGTGGCACCAGCGTCGGGAGGGTGGCCACATTCTGTCTGCCGAGTCCCGTGGCAGGGACCGGATATGATATGATATGACATATGTTTCTATACACATTCTGTCTGATTTGGAAATATGCATTTGACACTCTGGATTTTGTACCCATTTTCTGTAATCATTATGATTTGACTTCTGTGATTCCGCTTTACATATTCAGTACATATTTCGTACTGACCCCCTTTCTTCGGGGGCTGCGTTTTCATGCCGCGCAGGTACGGACGACAGGTTTGCTGATCCGCACGTTTAGGATCCCATTTCTGCTATTTTGGGGCGCTCTCTTCTACAGAGCCCATCTTTTGGTACAGTCTGTCACTGCTATCTGGATATGTACTTTGTTCAGGGTATGACGGGGCCCTGTCCCGTCTTATGATTGCGATATGTTCTGTAGAGGTCTGTGGATACATCTGTGTGGGTTCTGTACATATGTTTGGGATGTTTTGTTATATGACAGCCTTATCGGCTTCTGTGTGCCAAGTCTGCTCTTCTGCTAAATTCTGTAGCATCCACTAATGTTATTATTATATTATTATTCTGATAATATGCTAATTTGGGTATCGGGTACGTATAGGTGCCCAGCTAGGGCACTGGTCGCGGCCCACGGGGTTGGGTCGTGACAAGAACTCAAAGACAACTATACTTTATCGGGGTGACATAAGGTCGTGAACCCCCGATTCCATTATGGAGCATTCATAAGCATTCTGCCTCACCTTGAAGGAATTAGCATATAAGGTGAGTGTATACAATAGACAACATCAACGTATCATGGTTAAAATCATTAGCTTAGAATCTTTTGGCTTACCTTATCATCATCACTATCATGCTCATAACATCTTCCGTTTCTCTATCTCATGTGAAGCTCTTTATAATAGGAAAATCATGGAAAAATAGGAAGATTCATACCATAGGAGTCATGCCTTAGAAGGAAAGGACTATCCTTACATTCCTTTTCGTTTAGCTATTCTATTGCTTGATCATTCTCCTTCAATGCTCACGTTTCTACCTTCAAGAGAGTTCGTGTTAACATTAGCTAATCAATCACATGAACATGTTTAACTAAAGCTAGAGAAAATTGGGCAGCATTTCCTTTGGAAAATCTATGAACCTCTTTATAAGCGTCTCAGAAAGAACCCAGTTCCATGGAGTCTAAAGCAAACTAAGACAGTCCAGAAAATAAAGACTGTTGTTCAGAAACTTCCGTGTCTAGGTATTCCAGAACCAAAACTTTTTCAAGATAGAAGCTTAGAACTATTAAACAATCTTAGATGCCCCAAATTCGGTGATTTTAGGTGGTACCAAGATATGTTTTTAGAAAAAGTTATGATAAGAGAAGATTGCAATAATGATTTCTGGAAAGCAAGATTTATTAGTGGTCTACCATCTTTGTTCGCTGAAAAAGTAAGAACAAAAATAAAAGATAGATTTAATGGAAGAATTCCTTATGAGAATTTGACATACGGAGATATAATTAGTTTTATTAATGTGATAGGATTAGATCTTTGCACAGATTTAAAACTAAAAAAATCTCTCAAAAAAGATCAATACCAGTCTCAAAAGGATTTAGGAAGTTTTTGCCAAGATTTGGTTTTGAAAAAGTCTCCGCTCCTTCCAAAAAATCTAGTAAAACAATGAAGAGATCTAGTTCCTCGAAACATAGGAAAAAGAAAGATCCAGAAAAATCTTATAAAAAGAAAAGATTTAAAAAGACACCAAAAAAGAATTTAGGTGACACATGCTGGACATGTGGTAAGAAAGGCCATAGGTCTAATGAATGCAAGATTAACATTAAAAAGAAAAAGAAAATAAATCTTTTAGATGTTGATGATAAGATAAAACTTGAGCTATACTCAATCCTTGAAGAAAATGATAACGCTTCATCTTCTTCAGAAGAGAATAGTGATATTGAATTTGCTATAGACGATAGTTCTGCAGGAAGTTCTTCAGAAGAAGAATGCGATTGCACAGGAACTATATGTACTTGTGGACAGAATTCAATAAGTGTAATTACCAAGGAATCAAAAGAATTTCTTTTTGATTTAATTAAACACATTAATGATGAAGATGTTAAGAAAGAATATCTAATTAAATTAAAAGATATTGTTCTTAACCATCCTAGGGATAAACCCTCAATTGAACCCTTTAACATGAAAAATGTTATGAATAGATTTTCTTCAAAAGAATGTCAACCCACAATTCAAGATTTACAGGTTGAATTAATTTCAGTAAAAAACGAAATTAGAGGTATTAAGACAAGACTTAATAAGGTCGAAATGGATTACATTACTGATCAAATCATATCTCAAACAAGAAAAGAATCTCTTGCACAAGATATTGAAAGAAATGTTTCAGAAGAATCCAATGACGAAGAAGTCGAAAATCATAATGATATTCTTGAAACAGATAATAATGAAACACCTGGAAAAGTACGGATGATTAAGGCTCAAAGTTGGCATATCCTTGTCACTTTAAGGGTAGGAAACATCGTACTTGAGAAATTAGCATTAGTAGATTCCGGAGCAGAAAAAACTGCATCATGGAAGGGTTAATACCTACTAAGTACTTAGATAAAAGTACTGCTAAGCTATACTCTGCCACAGGTGAAAAACTAAAAATTAATTATAAGCTTTCAAAAGGCCACATCTGTAATGATGGAATTTGTTTTATAAATGAATTCATAGTTACTAGGGATATTAATGAATCAATTATCCTAGGAACTCCTTTTATAACTCAAATCAAGCCTTATTATGCAGGTCTAGATGCAATCTATACCACCATCGTAGGTAAGGAAATTAAATTTCCTTATCTAACAGCCATTTCCCAAGAGGAAAGTGATCATCTAAAAAATCATATGATTTTTAAGATTAACTGTTTGTCTAATCAAGTTTCATCCTTAAAAAATGAAATTAAGATTACAAAGATAGAACAAACTTTAAAAACACCGGGAATAATAGGGAAGATTAACAGTTTTCAAGAACAACTGGAAAAGGAAGTTTGTTCTGATCTACCAAATGCTTTTTGGGAAAGAAACGACACATTGTTGAGTTACCATATATCGATGGATTCAATGAACAGGCTATTCCTACTAAGGCAAGGCCTATCCAGATGTACCACGAGTTAATGGAAACTTGTAAAAAAGAAATCAATGATCTTCTACAATAGAAGATAATAAGACCTTTTAGATCCCTTTGGAGTTGTTCAGCGTTTTATGTTAATAAAAATGCAGAAAAAGAAAGAGGATCTCCTAGGTTAGTTATTAATTATAACCCTTTAAATAAGGTATTACAATGGATTAGGTACCCGATACCTAATCAAAGGGATTTATTAAAAAGGACTTACAAAGCTAATATCTATAGTAAGTTCGATATGAAATTAGGATTTTGGCAAATACAGATTGCTGAAAAAGATAAATATACAACAACCTTCAATGTCCCTTTTGGACAATATGAATGGAACGTTATGCCTTTTGGGTTGAAAAACGCCCCATCTGAATTTCAGAATATTATGAACAATATTTTCAATCCTTACAGCAATATGTCTATAGTCTATATAGATGATGTATTAATATTTTCTGAGGACATTGATTCTCACTTTAAACATTTTAATATCTTTTTCAAAATAGTTAAACATAATGGTTTAGTTGTTAGTGCTAAAAAGATTAAACTGTTTCAAACAACAATTAGGTTTTTAGGACATGACCTATACCAAGGTACTTATAAACCCATATGTAGAGCTATAGAGTTCTCATCCAAATTTCCAGATGAAATTCCTGACAAAACCCAGTTACAAAGGTTTTTAGGGAGTCTTAATTATGTTGCAGACTTCATTCCTAATATTAGGAAAATCTGTGAACCTTTTTATAAGCGTCTCAGAAAGAACCCAGTTCCATGGAGTCTAGAGCAAACTAAGATAGTCCAGAAAATCAAGATTGTTGTTCAGAAACTTCCATGTCTAGGTATTCCAAATCCAGATGCTTTTATAATAGTCGAAACCGATGCTTCTAATGAAGGATGCGGTGGAATTCTTAAACAAAGACTCTCCTCAGATTCTTTAGAACATTTAGTTCGTTTCACATCAGGGATCTGGAATCCTGCACAAAAGAATTATAGTACTGTTAAAAAAGAAATTTTATCTATAGTACTATGTATTACAAAGTTTCAAGATGAATTGATAAACAAAGAATTTTTGTTAAGAGTTGATTGCAAATCAGCAAAAGACATTTTACAAAAAGATGTTAAAAATCTTGTTTCTAAACAGATTTTTGCCAGATGGCAAGCTTTATTATCCAGCTTCGATTTTAAAATTGAATTTATAAAAGGAGATTTAAATTCTTTACCAGATTTTCTTACAAGGGAATTTCTACAGGGAAACCATGAGGCCAGGAGCCCCAAATTCACCCTTCCAGAAAAAACCCAACCAGATAAGGCCCAATCAGCCAAATAGGTATTCGACCCTAGCTGAATACCCTAACCGATCACTTAGGCCCATGAGGCCTATATTACCTTCTACCAGACCAAATTTAACCATACTCGGTTGTATCCCTAAAACAGAACCTTCATCCCCTTTTAAAAAGGAACAAAGCTCATCATCCAGCACACCAGAAGTCCAAACAAGTAAGAGTTATAAAATGAAGGCTCAAGAGACCTTTGCACAAGCAGTCAATCCCAATATTCCTTTAGCAAAGGAAGAAGCACAACAATAACCTCAAGAAGAGTTTGACATCATCAGAAAGACTGAGATACCGGTCTTGGCACTCGATAAACAATATGAAAATTGGAAGGTAGCAGATTTACTAAAACCATGCTACACTAATTTTCAGTATGTTGATACAGATGATCCTATCAAAACCAGGAGATATTTTGCATTCATCCTGATAGACACAGGATCCCTAGCTATTGAACATAAATTAAAAGATAAAAATGACCCAGACAGTATTGAATATTCAAAATTCACCATTAATAAGGTTATTAGTCCTTTCCAATGGAATGTGGATCATCTCCACACTCCCATGATATTATCAAAAGAACATAGACCCCAAGTCTATAATTATTACAATTATGAACAAGCATGGTACAACTTTATGTATGTGCGACCTAATACCCATACTTGGTTCGTAAAATATAGCGAACAGTTTGCTAGGTCCATCATCCCTAGATGGTTTTATGATTGGTGGAAAAGGTTTGGAGGCAATGAGCTTACCATGCCTAGAAGCTTCAAAAAACATTATGAAGCTTTCCAGATTGAACAAGGAATCTCTACTCTACCAGAGCATATTAAATTATGTAAATATTATGTTAATAAAAGAATATCCTATATCATCAGTTGGTTTTTTGACATCACTGAGGTACATAGGATTAAACATGTTATAGCCTGTATTTTGTACGTTCGGATATTTCTAGGAAGTCGTGGTAAGTGAAGGACAAGACCATTGTCCAAAATTATTTTAATGTACAAGTTGGTTATGAATATTATTTATGAATATTATTAGTATGAAAATATTGAGAAAGGCTAAGGGCAAAAAGGGAAATTCGCAAAGTGGCTCAAGGTAATATTGTGGAAGGCTAAGGGCAAAATGGGAATTTCACAAAGTATTGGTCATATTCCTCCACAAAAATTCTAGAACCTTCGAGAGAAAGAATAGGGCCATGTGTCCATATTCTTACTTGAGGGACTAAAATATAAATATGGATAAATGGTGGAAAAAAAGAGATAAATAAGACATATTGATCTTCATCTTTTAGAAAGATGAAGAAACTTGGAGAAGGAGAAGAAAGACACAAGGCCATTCGGCCATACGGGAGAAGAATTGAGCCCTCAATTTTGATCACCAAAAAATAATTTCTTCTAGCTTTTCTACCATTTGGAAGGTCCTCTACAACATGGAGTAGTTGTTGGAGCAAGAAAACCATTTATTCTTGCAAGTTCATAATCCAAGCCAAGTAAGAAGACAAGTGGAAAAAGGTAAGATTTAATCTTCTTTTATATATTATGGATTGTTGTGTATGTTGTAATGTGTGGAAATGGATGAAATTCATGAAAATATGGAAGTTGTGTTGTGGCCGTGTATGTGTTGGGGTTGGCCGTGTACATGCGATGTTGTAGGAATGATGAACTAAATTTTATTTAGTATTTGATTGTTGTAGTTGTGAATTCCATGATGTGAAATAAGGATTTAATGGTTTGAAGCGAAGTTGTAATCGTTTGTGGATTATGGAAGAAGCTAATGTGATATTAGTATGGTTTCTTATGATTATAAGAATGAATGATATTGCTAAAGTATAGATTGTTGATGTAGTTTATGAATTTGGAAGAAAGAATGAAATGTGTCGTTATTATTCTTATTGAATTTGGAAGGTTTCGGGTGGAGTAATATGTTGATTGGGTTGTTGGAATGTTATGTGAATTGTTTGAAGTATTCTTGAATCATGTTAGGAAGATTTCAGATTAATACTTCAATGTGGGATCATTGGTATTAGCTTGATTTCATGTGATTAAATTGAGTATAATGGAATGTCGTCGGATTGTGTAGAAAGAATTGTTAATGCTAGAATGCGTCTTGAATTGATTGTTGATGTTGTTGGCACGATTGTTGGCATTGTTGTTGATAGCTTGGCCGAGTTGCATTCTCGGGTTTGTTGTTGTTAAATTGGCCGAGTTAGATTCTCGGGGATGGTGTATTTACAGGGGAAATGCTGCCGAAATTTCGGTAGAATATGAATGAATTCATTTGAAAGGATAAGACAAGTATATGTCGATGAATCTAATGATTATGTCAATTCTCTTGAATGTAGACTAGCAAGTTTGGACGAACAAGCGTAGCTAATAGGACGTGGAACAGGTATGTAAGGCTTACCCTTTCTTTCTTTTGGCATGCCCTAGAGTTCAGTGAGGTATGACATGACACGCACTTTAGGGTAACTCTACTCTTTGATTCCGAGCTTGGTTATGATGCTTATTCTCTTTGGTCATGATCATGTTTCATATGGTTGAGTCTATTGTATGATTAATAAATGAATAAGCTACTTCATATGGTTTGGATATGTATCCATGATTCCGAAGCTCCATTTGATATGTTTTCGAGTTTGTCTATGATTCTTATTCACTTTTGATATGAGTACGCTCGATATAGTTGAGCTTATTATATGATTGAATAACGAGACGAGCATGAAGAATTATGTTTCTAAATGAGTTTTGTAAGTTTTAATGTCCCTAACTTTCGTAAAAGATCTTGGATTTGCTTTGAAACGTTCGTAAAAGTTCTGTGGTAAAAATGTCCGTAACTTTCTCATACTAACTCGGATTGACCCGAAACATGTTTATGATCCTTCAAATGTCGGTAAGTGTACGTATCGATCGAGTCTTGATTTATCTGCATATGGTTTCGCACTACTCTATTCGTGCAAGTCTCAGTATGTCCTTCATTGCGTCCCGGGCCAGGGTATGTTCTCGTGCGCACGTCTCTGCATTGTTCACCGCGTCCCTCTCACTTGCGGGCCGGGGCATGTTATATATGATATGATGACATTATGATATGATGACGGGGTGGTGGCCAGGATGGCATATGATGACTTTATTCACCGCGTCCCGCAATAGAGGGTCGGGACACGTTACATGCATACATGATACATGACATGGACATATATGATTCTACTTACCGCGTCCCTCAATAGAGTGCCGGGGCACGTTACATGCATATGTGATACATGATATTGGCATACATGACTTCATTCACCGCGTCCCTCAATGGAGGGCCGGGGCACGTTATATGCAAGTATGATATATAATGATGACATATATGATTCCATTCACTGCGTCCCTCAATGGAGGGCCGGGGCACGTTATATGCATATATGATACGTGGTGATGACATGCATGAATTTACTCACCGCGTCCCTCACGAGAGGGACGGGGCACGTTCTATGATATATGATATACGCTGATGGTATACATGACTTCCATTTATGCTTTATGATGACATACATGATTTTTATTTGAAAAGGCAAGTGCTTTGATGTTTTAAAAAGGCCATACGTGATTCTGGTAAATCTCTGTTTCAGTTATAATCCTTTTTTCTGTATTCTATGCCTTACATGCTCAGTACATATTCCGTACTGACCCCCTTTCTTCGGGGGCTGCGTTTCATGCCACGCAGGTACACCTAGATGAGTAAAGGACATTGCTAGAAGATGCTTCAGCTGGATTGGCAACTCCAATTGCTCCTAGAGTGTTGCCGAGTCAGAGTATATGTGCTATGATGTTTTGTTCGAAGTTAGAGACTTTGCAGATAGAGTCGTGGGTATAGAATGTCAGTTCTGTGAGCGGCTCCATCAGCCGATATGTCATTTATGTTATGATATAAATTCCATATGATCACAGATTTTGTTTGATTTGAGAACGATAGAAGAGAGATTTTGAAAGCTTACATTGTATTTTACTTTTATTTGATTTCAGAGTCCGAAGAGATTATGTATGTAATCAGAGTCCGTGGGTTCGCTCGACTCCGGATATGGGGTCGGGTGCCTATCACACCCTAGGGAAATTAGGGTGTGACAAAACATCTTAGCAAGACTATAAAAATCAAGGGATGGATCCCTAAGGATAAAAAGCAAAAAGCTAGACAACCATCAATCAGTAGCAAAACAGGATCAACCGAATCCAAAGCAGATTTGAAGAAAAAGCTACTTCAAGCTTTGAACAGATTAGACGAAGAAAATCCTCTAGAGGTACGAGAACTATTGGACACAGCTTCATCATCAACCAGTGACAATGGCGATATGTTAGACCCACAAGGAGTGGCCCAAGCATATCTTGACTATGACCTAAGATAAAGTTGCCTCTTCAGAAAAGCAGCAGACAAGGAGACAAGTGAACGACAAACTTTGCAAAAGCAGCCGTCCAACTTTTCAAAAGATATTTACCCCTTCATAAAAGCAAAAGGTAAAAGTTAAATGGCCGACAACTTTACAAAAGTAGCCGCCCAACTTTCTAAAAGCAAAAGCAGAAGGCATCTTCAAGATCGGCCTTCCACATGTAATCATCTTAGAGATGATATTTACTTTTCGAGGTCTATATAAGACTCTGAAGATGTATCAGTTAAGGCATCAGAAATCACCCCCCGATTCTGAAATAAGCCTTCTCCTCTCCCCATGTAAATTTCCCATGTACTCTTTTAATGTTTGAATAAAAGTCTTCAAGTTCCTGTAAGTATTTTCTTTAAATTCCGCAATTATTTTACTTAGCCGATCAAAGATCCTTTAAATGGTATCAGAGCCATGTTTTTAGAAAAAGTCATGATAAGAGAAGACCGCTAATGAATCTTTCTTTCCAGAAATCATTATTGCAGTCTTCTTTTATAAGGACTTTTTCTAAAAACATGTCTTTGTACCACCTAAAATCGCCTAATTTGGGGCACCTTAGATTGTTTAATAGTTCTAAACTTCTATCTTGGAAAAGTTTTGGTTCTCCAATAAAGTGTTTAGCAATACTATAAATTAATGTTGCTGAAGCATCTTCTCTTGGTTCGTCTACTGCTGTTTGCATATTACCTTCTGTTTTCAATACGGTTTCTATTGATACAACACCTAAGATTTGGGCTCTATTTGTTTCAGTAAGATAATTATCTGATTGTTGTGAATGATAATAAACTTTGGGAATAGTTTGTCCAAAATGTACTCCTTTTAGTTTTCTATTAATTTCATCTACTAAATTATCATGATTTGTTCTTACTTCTTCCGGGGGTTTAGAAGAAGAAGGTATTGAAAAAGACATTCGTTGGTTTGTCGAAGGTCTTGAATAAGACATTCGGCTACCTGAAGATGATTCATTATCTGAGTTAGATCTAAGGAATTTTAAATCTATAGATCCATCTGGGTATTGAATAACTTGCTCAATATTAGAACTTTCTGGTTCTGATTTTGGCTGTGTTATGGCATTAAAACGCCATTCATCTTTTGATAAAATGTCATCCCATTTTATTAACTTAAGGACAAAGGTACTACTATGTTCTTGGCTTGATTCCATGAGCATAGTAACTCCTTTTGGACTTACTACTTTAGCTTTCGGGGCTAAGGTTGTTTTCATTAGTCTGTAATATATTTTGTATATTACAGCTATTTCTTTTGTATTAACTTTGCTATTCATATTCCTAGTTTTTATATTAAGGGTTAATGTATCTAGTACGTTCAGATCATTAATATCTACTGAATAATTAGGGTAACAATTAAAGTATATCGGGCCATTAGCAAGGTTACTTTGTAAGACTCCTAATAATGAATCTTGAAAGTTTAATAATATATCATCTCTTAATAAGAGACATAGGGGCGTATCTAAAACTAACCTGTAGAGAGGTTTGACCGCTACTTGGACAAGTCCTATATGTAAGAAATTATAATTTCTTTGATATCTTTTAATATCTTGAACTTGTAATAGTTTAATAGTTTCTAAAGAACTATTGATGGCTATGGTTGATTCACCAGTTTTAATATTGTAACTTCTTACAAAATCAAACTTTCCTGTATTATAAATTGATCGGAATGGTTCCTTTGCAATATTCCAATTTTGTAGATCATTTTCTACTTTAGCTATCCTAGTAGCTACAGCTGATAAATTGTTACTATTAATTACTTCTTGTTTATCAGAAGTTAGACTCATAATTAATAAGATGCAGAAGTATTATCAAGTTGGGTTTGACACCACTTGATATTATATTTAACAATTTCTAACCTTTCATGACAAGCTGCTAGCAGATTTTCTACAACTTGGATATCATTTATTATGTCCTCTAGGGTGAGATTTCTTGTAAGATCTCCTGCGTTATACATCTTAAGAACTCGAGGGTTCTTTAAAGAGGTTTTGAAATTGAATTCTATTTCAAAAAATCTTATGTAAAATAATAGATCTCTTTTTTAAAAATAGAATTTCCACTTAAAATTATTATAATAATTTATCCTTTTAAAACCTTTAAGGTCTTGTTCTTGAGGATTTATCAGAAATATTTCATCAAATATTTCGCCGAATAAATGTTCCATTTTAACAAAATTTCTTTATCAGAAAGGAGTTTTGTTTAAGTGATACTATCCTATGTGGGTATGTCTATTTTCTCTGTTCATCCTATCTTGTTCTTCTGTTGTAACAAGTAAGAGCTTACTCTTTAACTTTCTTAGAACTTTTTAACCTGTTTCTCTAATGTTATCATGTTTAAACCTTTTTCTATCTATGTGGTTTTGGGGACGGGAACACCAAATTCCTATGGCCCCTAGCGGCACTCCTAGCCTTTGGGCAACTATGGCTGTTTTAGGCTTGCCAACGTCTTAGCCGGAGATTAATCGGCGACCTCACACTAAGACTCGATTAAGGTTTTAACAGTAGCTAAACCAAGAGAATAAAGTTACTAAGCTCTAAGGAAGAGGAACATTAAACCTTCCTTCTTAACAATATAAGAACATGACTGGATTATAACAGGATTTCGACAGAACCCTAGGATAGTATGAGACTTTAGCCACTCATACTTGGCTCTGATACCTTAGAGCCATAGAGTTCTCATCCAAATTTCCAGATGAAATTCCTGACAAAACCAAGTTACAAAGGTTTTTAGGGAGTCTTAATTATGTTGCAGACTTCATTCCTAATATTTTCCTAATATTAGGAATGAAGTCTGCAACATAATTAAGACTCCTTAAAAACCTTTGTAACTGGGTTTTGTCAGGAATTTCATTTGGAAATTTGGATGAGAACTCTATGGCTCTACAGATGGGTTTATAAGTACCTTGGTATAGGTCATGTCCTAAAAACCTAATTGTTGTTTGAAACAATTTAATCTTTTTAACACTAACAACTAAACCATTATGTTTAACTATTTTGAAAAAGATATTCAAATGTTTAAAGTGAGAATCAATATCTTCAGAAAATATTAATACATCATCTATATAGATTATAGACATATTGCTGTAAGGATTGAAAATATTGTTCGTCATATTCTGAAATTCAGATGGGCCGTTTTTCAATCCAAAAGGCATAACGTTCCATTCATATTGTCCAAAAGGGACATTGAAGGTTGTTTTATATTTATCTTTTTCAGCAATCTGTATTTGCCAAAATCCTAATTTCATATCGAACTTACTATAGATATTAGCTTTGTAAGTCCTTTTTAATAAATCCCTTTTATTAGGTGTTATATCCCGTACTTTCGCGCGTTCGGGAAAATTTGAAAAGACTTTGATTTGTAAGGAATAAGGTCATATGTTGATTGGAATTCACATATGTGTGTGTTGATCATGAAAATATTGGTGTGGAAATACGGAGGAAGGCCAAGGGCAAAAATTGGAATTTTGAAAATTAGTTTCGGGAATTACAAAATACGGACTACATCAATTGGGCTAAAAAAAATAGGAAAAGAGGCCCAAATGGCATGGGGTGGCCGGCCATATGCTTGGCCCAAGCCCCAAATATTAAGTCATGTGTTCTAATTAATAAAAAGGGGCCAATTATTCATTAAAATCCCCTAGAACTTTCAAGAGATAATGATAGAAGTAAAGAAACAAAGAAGAAGAGAAACAAAGGGGAGCATTTCGGCCAACCCATGGGAATTTGACCATGAGAAATCTTGTTCTAAAAATCATTTTCTTGTGGTATTCCTACTAATTCAAGGGTCCTCTACAACATGGTATAATTATTTTGGAAGATAAGTCGTTCGTTTCATCAATTTAACACTTGAGCCAAGTGAAGAAGTTTGGAGAAAAAGGTAAGAATCCATCCCTTTTTATTATGTTATGGAGCTTTGTTCATGTTGTGGAATGTAGGAATGAGTAGAAACTATGAAAATATGGAAGTTTGTATGGTATTTATATATATATGCTTGTGTGGCCGTGTGGGTGCCTTGATGTATAGCCAACATGAATTGAATTTTATGTTGTAGTCTAGTTGTGGTTATGATAGAAATTATATTGGAAATGAAAGTTGAATGAATTCGACGGAAATTGGAAATATGGAATGTAGCTGTGTGGTGTTGTGTTGATGGTGGAGGATAAATTAAATTTCCTTAGTATGATGATTGTGTTGTTGTGAAGTGAATGGAAGAAAAATGGTTCTTGTTGTTATGGAAAGTTTGTTGTTAAGTTGTTGTAGGAAATATGCAACTTTATTGTAGTTTATGTATATATGGAAATGAAAGTGGTAAGGTGCAAATCATGATATTCGTTAATGAAATTGGAAGGTAAGAATGCATTATGAACGATTATGTTGAAGATTGGAAATTTTAGATGAATTATGGTTTTGGTGAAAAGTTTGTATATCGTGTATACCTTGTGAATATATTATAGAAAGGATATGAAATGCTTCCTATTTGCGTTGTAATGATCATGACTAATGATGAATATGACAATATTAAGATTGGTTTGGAAGTGTAAGGTCGGAATGAAAGATATTGTGTTATGTCGGAAAGATGGCTAGTTATGCCATATTGTGTACTTTGTAGTACTTGTTGTTGTTGTTAATGTTGTTGTTGGATTGTTGGGTTGCTGTTGTTGATATATTAAGCCGAGCTAAGTCTCGGGGATGTTATATGTATAGGGGAAATGCTGCCGAAATTTCGGTAGGCAAGTATGTGCTTAAGTTGGATTCTTAAGGCTTGAATTTGACAATTGGTAAAAGTGACCATTTGCAGATCTTGGACGAATCGGGAATCGAATTCGAGCGAGCGGAAGGCGCAGCCAAGGTATGTAAAGCTGTCCCTTTCCTTCTTATGGCATGTCCTAGGAGTACTAGGCTTGAATTTGAGCCTCGGGGATTATTCTGTTCGTAGAAAATCGAGTTTGATTTTGGGCACTATTTATTCAGTAAGATTAAATCACTTTTCTTATAATTTGTCCTTAAAGTAAACTTTGAGTATGTAACTCTCCTAAACGGAGTCGGTATGCTTCCAAATGATTATGGACGACCTCATAAGGTCTATTATCGGTAATTTATGTACGCCGCCCTGAGTGGGTCCGAGGTGGGCCCACAAGGCCCGATAATTTCTATATAACTTTAATTACCTTGTTTCTGTCCGATCTTCTCAGACAACATCTGGACTAATATTTTGTCCATTATATGACAGGCGCTATGCCTATTTTTATAAATCTGACCAAATGCTTTTGACATCTGGAAATCTGATTCTGGTAATAATCTGTCGTGCCATCCCAAGCGACATATATGCGTATGTTATGAATATTTGTCCGAATATTTTGATTCGACCTGCCATTTGGCCTACTTCAGTTCCATTGAGTCTGTATGATGATCTGTGTGTATGTGGTTTCTCATTAATCTGTTCGTGGACGCCTCAATGCTTCTTTCACTGCGCCCGGGCCAGGTTCTGTTATCGTGCACATTCCACTGCATTGTTCACCGCGTCCCTCGGTGTGCGGGCCGGGATCTGTTTACATCTGTATGTGATATTATGATGTGTGTATGGGGATGGCGGCCTGGATGGCATATGATCTGATCTGTCTGTCCACCGCGTCCCGTACTAAGAGGGCCGGGTTCTGTTACCGCGTCCCTCATGAGAGGGCCGGGATCTTTATGTATGTATGTATATGCTATCTGCATCTGTATAAGCATATGACTCTGTATGACTCTGTATGACTCTGCATGCATGATTCTGTCCGGTACATTTCTGTCCGTCCGTCCGGATTATGATTCTGTCCGTCCGTCTGGATTATGATTCTGTCCGTCCGTCTCGATTGTGATTCTGTCCGTCACATTTCGGTCTGTCCGATTGAGTTACGATTCTGTCTGTTACGCTTCTAGTAATCTGACCCGGACCATGATTCAGTCTGCTACACTTCTGTACCTCTGGCTCTGATTATGATTATGACAGTAACGTTCTGTGCCCCTGATCCGTACGATGATTCTGCCAGCTCAACTCTGTATTTCTGTTTCGGGTTCTGGTTCGATTCTGTCCGCTATATTTCTGTACTTCTGGTTCGGATTATGATTATATTTGTTATATTTTCGCTTTACATACTCGGTACATTTTCCGTACTGACCCCCTATTCTTCGGGGGCTGCGTTTCATGCCGCGCAGGTACTCCCAGATGAGCTGAAGTTATTACAGAAGATGATCCAGCGGAGTTGGCAAGCTCCATTTGCTCCTGGAGTGCTGCCGAGTCAGAGTTTGTATGTTACGGTTCTGGATTTATGTTAGAGACTTTACAGACAGTGTCGTGGGTTGTGGTTGTCAGTCTGTAAGCGGCTCCATCAGCCGATATGTCGGTCTGTGCTATACATCGCATTCTGCATGATTACGGATCTGTTCAGCTTGAAAGAATATTTCTGGAAAAAAAAATTATTATGTATTTTACCCTATTTGACTTGAAAGGTTTGATGTGATTTCATGTGCAGTAGGAGTCTGAGGGTTCGCTCGGCCCTAAGTAAGGGTCGGGTGCCCATCACACACTAGTGAGGACGGGGTGTGACATTAGGTATCGGGTACCTAATCCATTTTAATACATTATTTAAAGGGTTATAATTAATCACTAACCTAGGAGATCCTCTTTCTTTTTCTGCATTTTTATTAACATAAAACGCTGAACAACTCCAAGGTGATCTAGAAGGTCTTATTATCTTCTATTGTAGAAGATCATTGATTTCATTTTTACAAGTTTCCATTAACTCGTGGTACATCTGGATAGGCCTTGCTTTAGTAGGAATAGCCTGTTCATTGAATCCATCGATATATGGTAACTCAACAATGTGTCGCTTTCTTTCCCAAAAAGCATTTGGTAGATCAGAACAAACTTCCTTTTCCAGTTGTTCTTGAAAACTGTTAATCTTCCCAATTATTCCCGGGGTTTTTAAAGTTTGTTCTATCTTTGTAATCTTAATTTCATTTTTTAAGGATGAAACTTGATTAGACAAACAGTTAATCTTAAAAATCATTTGATTTTTTAGATGATCACTTTCCTCTTGGGAAATGGCTGTTAGATAAGGAAATTTTATTTCCTTACCTAAGATGGTGGTATAGATTGCATCTAGACCTGTATAATAAGGCTTGATTTGAGTTATAAAAGGAGTTCCTAGGATAATTGATTCATTAATATCCCTAGTAACAACAAATTCCATCATTACATATGTGGCCTTTTGAAAGCTTATAATTAATTTTTAGTTTTTCACCTGTGGCAGAGTATAGCTTAGCAGTACTTTTATCTAAGTACTTAGTAGGTATTAATCCTTCCATGATGCAGTTTTTATCTGCTCCGGAATCTACTAATGCTAATTTCTCAAGTACGATGTTTCCTACCCTTAAAGTGACAAGGATATGCCATCTTTGAGCCTTAATCAACCGTATTTTGCCATGTGTTTCATTATTATATATTTCAAGAATATCATTATGATTTTCGATTTCTTCGTCATTGGATTCTTCTGAAACATTTCTTTCAATATCTTCTGCAAGAGATTCTTTTCTTGTTTGAGATATGATCTGATCAGTAATGTAATCCATTTCGACCTAACTAAGTCTTGTCTTAATACCTCTAATTTCGTTTTTTACTGAAATTAATTCAACTTGTAAATCTTGAACTGTGGGTTGACTTTCCTTTGAAGAAAACCTATTCATAACATTTTTCATGTTAATGGGTTCAGTTGAGGGTTTATCCCTAGGAAGGTTAAGAACAATATCTTTTAATTTAATTGGATATTCTTTCTTAACATCTTCATCATTAATGTGTTTAATTAAATCAAAAAGAAATTCTTTTGATTCCTTGGTAATTACACTTATTGAATTTTGTCCACAAGTACATATAGTTCCTGTGCAATCGCATTCTTCTTCTGAAGAACTTCCTGCAGAACTATCGTCTGTAGCAAATTCAATATCACTATTCTCTTCTGAAGAAGATGAAGCGTTATCATTTTCTTCAAGGATTGAGTATAGCTCAAGTTTTATCTTATCATCAACATCTAAAAGATTTATTTTATTTTTCTTTTTAATGTTAATCTTGCATTCATTAGACCTATGGCCTTTCTTACCACATGTCCAGCATGTGTCACCTAAATTCGCTTTTGCTGTCTTTTTAAATCTTTTCTTTTTATAAGATTTTTCTGGATCTTTCTTTTTCCTCTGTTTCGAGGAACTAGATCTCTTCATTGTTTTACTAGATTTTTTGGAAGGAGCGGAGACTTTTTCAAAACCAAAGTCTTGGCAAAAACTTCCTAAATCCTTTTGAGATTGATATTGATCTTTTTTGAGAGATTGTTTTAGTTTTAAATCTGTGCAAAGATCTAATCCAGTCACATTAATAAAACTAATTATATCACCGTATGTCAGATTCTCATAAGGAATTCTTCCATTAAATCTATCTTTTATTTTTGTTCTTACTTTTTCAGCGAACAAAGATGGTAGACCGCTAATGAATCTTTCTTTCCAGAAATCATTATCGAAACCATTTAAAGGATCTTTGATCGGCTAAGTAAAATAATTGCGGAATTTAAAGAAAATACTTACAGGAACTTGAAGACTTTTATTCAAACATTGAAAGAGTACATGGGAAATTTTCATGGGGAGAGGAGAAGGCTTATTTCAGAAACGGGGAGTAATTTCTGATGCCTTAACTGATACATCTTGAGTGTCTTATATATACCTCGAAAAGTAAATATCATCTCTAAGATGATTACATGTGGATGGCTGATCTTGAAGATGCTTTCTGCTTTTGCTTTTAGAAAGTTGGGTGGCTACTTTTGTAAAGTTGTCTGCCATTTACCTTTTACCTCTTGCTTTTATGAAGGGTTAAATATCTTTTTGAAAGGTTGGACGGCTACTTTTTCAAAGTTTGCCGTCCACTTGTCTCCTTGCCTTCTGCTTTTCTGAAGAGGCAACTTTATCATAGGTCAAAGTCAAGATATGCTTGGGCCACTCCTTGTGGGTCTAACATATAGCCATTGTCACTGGTTGATGATGAAGCTGTGTCCAATAGTTGTTGTACCTCTAGAGGATCTGCTTCGTCTAATTTGTTCAAAGCTTGAAGTAGCTTTTTCTTCAATTCTGCTTTGGATTCGGTTGATCCTGTTTTGCTACTGGTTGATGGTTGTCTAGCTTTTTGCTTTTTATCCTTAGGGATCCATCCCTTGACATTTATAGTCTTGCTAAGATGTTTAATCCTATGTACCTCAGTGATGTCAAAGGACCAACTGGTGATATAGGATATTCTTTTATTAACATAATATTTGCATAATTGAATATGCTCTGGTAGAGTAGAGATTCCTTGTTCAATCTGGAAAGCTTCATAATGTTTTTTGAAGCTTCTACGCATGGTAAGCTCATTCCCTCCAAACCTTTTCCACCAATCATTAAACCATCTAGGGATGATGGACCTGGCAAACTGTTCGCTATATTTTACGAACCAAGTATGGGTATTAGGTCGCACATACATAAAGTTGTACCATGCTTGTTCATAATTGTAATAATTATAGACTTGGGGTCTATGTTCTTCTGATAATATCATGGGAGTGTGGAGATGATCCACATTCCATTGGAAAGGACTAATAACCTTATTAATGGTGAATTTTGATTATTCAATACTGTTTGGGTCATTTGTATCTTTTAATTTATGTTCCATAGTTAGGGATCCTGTGTCTGTCAGGGTGAATTCAAAATATCTCCTGGTTTTGATAGGATCATCTGTATCAACATACTGAAAATTAGTGTAGCATGGTTTTAGTAAATCTGCTACCTTCCAATTTTCATATTGTTTATCGAGTGCCAAGACCGGTATCTCAGTCTTTCTGATGATGTCAAACTCTTCTTGAGGTTGCTGTTTTGCTTCTTCCTTTGCGAAAGGAATATTAGGACTGACTGCTTGTGCAAAGCTCTCTGGGGCCTTCATTTTCTAACTCTTACTTGTTTGGACTTCTGGTGTGCTGGATGATGAGCTTTGTTCCTTTTTAAAAGGAGATAAAGGTTCTGTTTTAGGGATAGAACCGAGTATGGTTAAATTTGGTCTGGTAGAAGGTAATATAGGTCTCATGGGCCTAAGTGATAGGTTAGGGTATTCAGCTAGGGCCGAATACCTATTTGGCTGATTGGGCCTTATCTGGTTGGGTTTTTTCTGGAAGGGTGAGTTTGGGGCTCCTGGCCTCATGGTTTCCCTGTAGAAATTCCCTTGTAAGAAAATCTGGTAAAGAATTTAAATCTCCTTTTATAAATTCAATTTTAAAATCGAAGCTGGATAATAAAGCTTGCCATCTGGCAAAAATCTGTTTAGAAATAAGATTTTTAACATCTTTTTGTAAAATGTGTTTTGCTGATTTGCAATCAACTCTTAACAAAAATTCTTTGTTTATCAAATCATCTTGAAACTTTGTAATACATAGTACTATAGATAAAAAAAAAAAATTTAACAGTACTATAATTCTTTTGTGCAGGATTCCAGATCCCTGATGTGAAACGAACTAATTGTTCTAAAGATTCTGAGGAGAGTCTTTGTTTAAGAATTCCACCGTATCCTTCATTAGAAGCATCGGTTTCGACTATCATAAAAGCATCTGGATTTGGAATACCTAGACATGGAAGTTTCTGAACAACAGTCTTGATTTTCTGGACTGTCTTAGTTTGCTCTAGACTCCATGGAACTGGGTTCTTTCTGAGACGCTTATAAAGAGGTTCACAAATTTTCCTAATATTAGGAATGAAGTCTGCAACATAATTAAGACTCCCTAAAAACCTTTGTAACTGTGTTTTGTTAGGAATTTCATCTGGAAATTTGGATGAGAACTCTATGGCTCTACAGATGGGTTTATAAGTACCTTGGTATAGGTCATGTCCTAAAAACCTAATTGTTGTTTGAAACAGTTTAATCTTTTTAGCATTAACAACTAAACCATTATTTTTAACTATTTTGAAAAAGATATTCAAATGTTTAAAGTGAGAATCAATGTCCTCAGAAAATATTAATACATCATCTATATAGACTATAGACATATTGTTGTAAGGATTGAAAATATTTTTCATAATATTCTGAAATTCAGATGGGGCGTTTTTCAACCCAAAAGGCATAACGTTCCATTCATATTGTCCAAAAGGGACATTGAAGGTTGTTTTATATTTATCTTTTTCAGCAATCTGTATTTGCCAAAATCCTGATTTCATATCGAACTTACTACAAATATTAGCTTTGTAAGTCCTTTTTAATAAATCCCTTTTATTAGGTATCGGGTACCTAATCCATTGTAATACCTTATTTAAAGGTTTATAATTAATAACTAACCTAGGAGATCCTCTTTCTTTTTCTGCATTTTTATTAACATAAAACGCTGAACAACTCCAAGGGGGTCTAGAAGGTCTTATTATCTTCTTTTGTAGAAGATCATTGATTTCTTTTTTACAGGTTTCTATTAACTCGTGGTCCATCTGGATAGGCCTTGCTTTAGTAGGAATAGCCTGTTCATTGAATCCATCGATATATGGTAACTCAACAATGTGTCGCTTTCTTTCCCAAAAAGCATTTGGTAGATCAGAACAAACTTCCTTTTCCAGTTGTTCTTGAAAACTGTTAATCTTCCCTATTATTCCCGGGGTTTATAAAGTTTGTTCTATCTTTGTAATCTTAATTTCATTTTTTAAGGATGAAACTTGATTAGACAAACAGTTAATCTTAAAAATCATTTGATTTTTTTGATGATCACTTTCCTCTTGGGAAATGGCTGTTAGATAAGGAAATTAAATTTCCTTACCTAAGATGGTGGTATAGATTGCATCTAGACTTGCATAATAAGGCTTGATTTGAGTTATAAAAGGAGTTCCTAGGATAATTGATTCATTAATATCCCTAGTAACTACGAATTAATTTATAAAACAAATTCCATCATTACAGATGTGGCCTTTTGAAAGCTTATAATTAATTTTTAGTTTTTCGCCTGTGGCAGAGTATAGCTTAGCAGTACTTTTATCTAAGTACTTAGTAGGTATTAATCCTTCCATGATGCAGTTTTTATCTGCTCCGGAATCTACTAATGCTAATTTCTCAAGTACAATGTTTCCTACCCTTAAAGTGACAAGGATATGCCATCTTTGAGCCTTAATCATCCGTACTTTTCCAGGTGTTTCATTATTATATGTTTCAAGAATATCATTATGATTTTCGATTTCTTCGTCATTGGATTCTTCTGAAACATTTCTTTCAATATCTTCTGCAAGAGATTCTTTTCTTGTTTGAGATATGATCTGATCAGTAATGTAATCCATATCGACTATATTAAGTCTTGTCTTAATACCTCTAATTTCGTTTTTTACTGAAATTAATACAACTTGTAAATCTTGAACTGTGGGTTGACTTTCCTTTGAAGAAAACCTATTCATAACATTTTTCATGTTAATGGGTTCAGTTGAGGGTTTATCCCTAGGATGGTTAAGAACAATATCTTTTAATTTAATTGGATATTCTTTCTTAACATCTTCATCATTAATGTGTTTAATTAAATCAAAAAGAAATTCTTTTGATTCCTTGGTAATTACACTTATTGAATTTTGTCCACAAGTACATATAGTTCCTGTGCAATCGCATTCTTCTTCTGAAGAACTTCCTGCAGAACTATCGTCTGTAGCAAATTCAATATCACTATTCTCTTCTGAAGAAGATGAAGCGTTATCATTTTCTTCAAGGATTGAGTATAGCTCAAGTTTTATCTTATCATCAACATCTAAAAGATTTATTTTATTTTTCTTTTTAATGTTAATCTTGCATTCATTAGACCTATGGCCTTCGTTACCACATGTCCAGCATGTGTCACCTAAATTCTTTTTTGCTGTCTTTTTAAATCATTTCTTTTTATAAGATTTTTCTGGATCTTTCCTTTTCCTGTGTTTCGAGGAACTAGATCTCTTCATTGTTTTACTAGATTTTTTGGAAGGAACGGAGACTTTTTCAAAACCAAAGTCTTGGCAAAAACTTCCTAAATCCTTTTGAGATTTATATTGATCTTTTTTGAGGGATTGTTTTAGTTTTAAATCTCTGCAAAGATCTAATCCTGTCACATTAATAAAACTAATTATATCTCCGTATGTCAAATTCTCATAAGGAATTCTTCCATTAAATCTATCTTTTATTTTTGTTCTTACTTTTTCAGCGAACAAAGATGGTAGACCGCTAATGAATCTTTCTTTCCAGAAATCATTATCGAAACCATTTAAAGGATCTTTGATCGGCTAAGTAAAATAATTGCGGAATTTAAAGAAAATACTTACAGGAACTTGAAGACTTTTATTCAAACATTGAAAGAGTACATGGGAAATTTTCATGGGGAGAGGAGAAGGCTTATTTCAGAAACGGGGAGTAATTTCTGATGCCTTAACTGATACATCTTGAGTGTCTTATATAGACCTCGAAAAGTAAATATCATCTCTAAGATGATTACATGTGGATGGCTGATCTTGAAGATGCCTTCGGCTTTTGCTTTTAGAAAGTTGGGCGGCTACTTTTGTAAAGTTGTCGGCCATTTACCTTTTACCTCTTGCTTTTATGAAGGGGTAAATATCTTTTGAAAAGTTGGACGGCTGCTTTTGCAAAGTTTGTCGTCCACTTGTCTCCTTGCCTTCTGCTTTTCTGAAGAGGCAACTTTATCTTAGTTCATAGTCAAGATATACTTGGGCCACTCCTTGTGGGTCTAACATATCGCCATTGTCACTGGTTGATGATGAAGCTGTGTCCAATAGTTCTTGTACCTCTAGAGGATCTGCTTCGTCTAATCTGTTCAAAGCTTGAAGTAGCTTTTTCTTCAAATCTGCTTTGGATTCGGTTGATCCTGTTTTGCTACTGGTTGATGGTTGTCTAGCTTTTTGCTTTTTATCCTTAGGGATCCATCCCTCGATTTTTATAGTCTTGCTAAGATTTTTAATCCTATGTACCTCAGTGATGTCAAAGGACCAACTGATGATATAGGATATTCTTTTATTAATATAATATTTGCATAATTTAATATGCTCTGGTAGAGTAGAGATTCCTTGTTCAATCTGGAAAGCTTCATAATGTTTTTTGAAGCTTCTAGGCATGGTTAGCTCATTGCCTCCAAACCTTTTCCACCAATCATAAAACCATCTAGGGATGATGGACCTGGCAAACTGTTCGCTATATTTTACGAACCAAGTATGGGTATTAGGTCGCACATACATAAAGTTGTACCATGCTTGTTCATAATTGTAATAATTATAGACTTGGGGTCTATGTTCTTCTGATAATATCATGTGAGTGTGGAGATGATCCATATTCCATTGGAAAGGACTAAAACCTTATTAATGGTGAATTTTGAATATTCAATACTGTCTGGGTCATTTTTATCTTTTAATTTATGTTCAATAGTTAGGGATCCTGTGTCTGTCAAGATGAATTCAAAATATCTCATGGTTTTGATAGGATCATCTGTATCAACATACTGAAAAATAGTGTAGCATGGTTTTAGTAAATCTCCTACCTTCCAATTTTCATATTGTTTATCGAGTGCCAAGACCGGTATCTCAGTCTTTCTGATGATGTCAAACTCTTCTTGAGGTTACTGTTGTGCTTCTTCCTTTGCTGAAGGAATATAGGGTTTTTAAAGTTTTTTCTATCTTTGTAATCTTAATTTCATTTTTTAAGGATGAAACTTGATTAGACAAACAGTTAATCTTAAAAATCATTTGATTTTTTAGATGATCACTTTCCTCTTGGGAAATGGCTGTTAGATAAGGAAATTTAATTTCCTTACCTAAGATGGTGGTATAGATTGCATCTAGACCTGTATAATAAGGCTTGATTTGAGTTATAAAAGGAGTTCCTAGGATAATTGATTCATTAATATCCCTAGTGACTACGAATTCATTTATAAAACAAATTCCATCATTACAGATGTGGCCTTTTGAAAGCTTATAACTAATTTTTAGTTTTTCACCTGTGGCAGAGTATAGCTTAGCAGTACTTTTATCTAAGTACTTAGTAGGTATTAATCCTTCCATGATGCAGTTTTTATCTGCTCCGGAATCTACTAATGCTAATTTCTCAAGTACGATGTTTCCTACCCTTAAAGTGACAAGGATATGCCAACTTTGAGCCTTAATCATCCGTACTTTGCCAGGTGTTTCATTATTATCTGTTTCAAGAATATCATTATGATTTTCGACTTCTTCGTCATTGGATTCTTCTGAAACATTTCTTTCAATATCTTCTGCAAGAGATTCTTTTCTTGTTTGAGATATGATCTGATCAGTAATGTAATCCATTTTGACCTTATTAAGTCTTGTCTTAATACCTCTAATTTCGTTTTTTACTGAAATTAATTCAACTTGTAAATCTTGAACTGTGGGTTGACTTTCCTTTGAAGAAAACCTATTCATAACATTTTTCATGTTAAAGGGTTCAATGGAGGGTTTATCCCTAGGTTGGTTAAGAACAATATCTTTTGATTTAATTAGATATTCTTTCTTAACATCTTCATCATTAATGTGTTAAATTAAATCAAAAAGAAATTCTTTTGATTCCTTGGTAATTACACTTATTGAATTTTGTCCACAAGTACATAGTTCCTGTGCAATCGCATTCGTCTTCTGAAGAACATCCTTCAGAACTATCGTCTGTAGCAAATTCAATATCACTATTCTCTTCTGAAGAAGATGAAGCATTATCATTTTCTTCAAGGATTGAGTATAGCTCTAGTTTTATCTTATCGTCAAAATCTAAAAGATTTATTTTATTTTTCTTTTTAATGTTAATCTTGCATTCATTATGTCACACGCTAATCTTAATAGGGTGTGATGGGCACCCGACCCTTACCTAGGGCCGAGCGAACCCACTGACTCTTACTACACACATAACCGCTTTGGACTCTTTAAATCAAATAAGAATAAAATACATAATAAGGGCTTGCAGAATCATTTTTTCATCGTTCTCAAGGCAAGTAAATCCGTAGTCATAAAGAATCCGTAACATAATACATAATGACACATCGGCTGGTGGAGCGGCTTACAAGACTGACATTCTATACCCACGACTCTGTCTGCAAAGTCTCTAACATCGACCAAGATACCATAGCATGAATACTCTGACTCGGCAACACTCCAGGAGCAAATGGAGCTTGCCAATTCCGCTGGAACATCTTCTATAATGGCTTCTACTCATCTGGGTGTACCTGCGCGGCATGAAACGCAGCCCCCCAGAGAAAGGGGGTCAGTACGGAATATGCACTGAGCATGTAAGGCATGATATACAGTAAAGAGGATCATAACTGATATAAGGAGTACAGAAACAAGTACAATGTTCAGAATACCAGAACTCTTGCCTTTAAAACATAAATTATGCATATCATTATCATATACCGTACCTGGCCCGTTATGGGACTCGGTGGATAAAATCATGTCATCACATTATCATACCATCATGCATGCATATATATAAATACATATATACCGTACCCGGCCCTCTAGTGAGGGACTCGGTGAATGAAGTCATACCGTACCCGGCCCATCTTGGGACTCGGTGCCATAATCATGTCTTCACATATATATACCGTACCCGGCCCATCATTGGACTCGGTGCCATAATCATATCATCATATACATATACCGTACCCGGCCCTCTAATGAGGGACTCAGTGAACAATGCAGTGGAATACGCACGATAACATATCCTGGCCTGGGACTCAGTGAAAGATGCATTGAGGCATGCACGAGCAGAGTAGTTAGAAACTATATGCACATAAATCAATTTTTAAGACTCGTTGGATGAGTACACAAAACGACACTTGAAAGATCACAAACACGTTTCGGGTCAATCCGGGTTAGTATAAGAAAGTTATGAACATTTTAGTACAGAAACCTCTACGAATGTTTCAGAAGCTATCTTTGGAAAATCAAAACAATAGTCATTTCAAGTACCATTCGAATATCGCTATGGATCAAATCAAAATAGAACTTTTGGAACCACACATGTATGAAGACATAACAAAACAGTTTTCGGAAGTCAAGAACATTAGTCATCCTAGTGGCTCTAAGAATAGGTGTTTCTTTGAAATCATGCATATACTTTGTCTATTTGTTTCACAAGGATCATGCCAAAAGAAGGAAAGGGTAAGCCTTACATACTTGGAAGATGATTCTCGACTTTCAACTTACTTCCCGTCTTGCAACTCGCGTAAGAATTATTCGTAGCCTCGTACTCTACATATGGAATCATTCATAATATCATTAGGATCATCGTCGTACGTTCGTCTCGAAACTTTAATTAAAACACCTTTAAATTCTGCCGAAATTTGGACAGCATTTCCCCTGTTTATATGCCTAGCCCGAAATTCCAATTCAACAACCAACAACAATACCAATAGTATTAACATCATTTCCAATACCGACGTATGCCATAAAACAACCCGCGCATTGTTTTCTAAATTTCGCAACCAACCAAATTTGCGATATAACTATTTAATAATTTTATTTCTGTAAAGAAGCTAAAATTAATACCAATGACATTAATAACAACATCCTCCACATTTTACAAGTTAAATACATTTATTACCATCCAAAATTTTCTTCAAGTTTCATTCCATAATTCACAACACCAACAAACGAATTTATCAGGCTTTTCTCTCTGTGCTAATCCGTCGAAACTCTAAATAAACTCGTTAACAATGAAGAGGAACCTTTTTCATACCTTAAGCATGCAGCCACCACGTTATCACTCTTCTCCTTGGTTGAATTTTAGCTCAAATTGAAGACAACGCAGCGTACAACACTTTTCCCTTCATGGGCTTTGGGATTCGGGGCTCAGATTTCGATCAAAATTGGTTTTTCTTCTCCAATACTCTTTTTCTCTCTCTCCCCAGAATTTTCTGGGCGTTCCTGGTCTTAAAATAAAGAGGAAGGCCGAAAGTTTCACTTATAAAGACATGGGTAATGGGCCTAACCCGGTTGGGCTCGGATTGGGCCTAGCCCACTGACCTTTCTGCCTTAAAACGTCCATATCTCCTTATGCCGACGTCACCTGTGGACTCACGACCTATGGTTGGCAAGCTAATTAAATTATCTACAACTTATATTGCTTGGTATTTTTCCAAATTCCAAACTTATAATACCGTGTTTGCCCCTCGAATTCAGATCACCCGAAAACGTTACTTAAAAATATTTGTTTGGAGGACTTCCACTTTGATTCGGCTCAAGGTTCCTTCTTGAGTTGTGTTCAACTTCACATATGTGCTTCATATAACTTGTCATGTGTCCTAAAAAAAATCTCGACGCGTGGGCCCCACCTCAGCTTATGAATAATCCGATGTACAAAAGTACGGAATACAACATTATCAACGTGAGTTTAAATTATGTGGCAACAACATGATTGTCAAATTTGAGGAAGCGCGTGTCACGCTCATGCTCTGAAAATGCGGGGTATAACATCCTCCCCCCCCCCCCCCCCCTTTAAAAACATTCGTCCTCGAATGTTGAGGTAGAGTTCGCTCCGAGGTAGATATCGATGTTTTTACTTGTATTTGTCCTATATCTACTTTACTTACTTGCAGTCTTACTTGCTCGTTAAAACTGAACTTATCTGAATTATGCAATCTATTCTTCTTCCTTTGTGGCCAAAGTCTACGCCTGAACTCAAGGTCATCCCTTTTTCTTATTATTCGTTTCCACTAACTCTTTACACTTTATCGCTTTCATCGTCTCTTCAGTCTTCGTTGTTTACATTCTTGTATGCCCCTTTCATGCCTTGCTTACCACATACTTTTATCTAATTCGATCTCAATTTTCATTTTGTTCAGAAATTCTTGTTCTCTTCAATCTCCACGTATCTTTCTTATGTTGCACAGATATCCCAAGCCTTTTTCCCCTTGGAGTTGACTTATTCCTATTCTTACTTCCTTAAAGATAAATTCAAGACTGATCATATCTAGCGTCCCCTGCTTCACTAGTTTAACACTGAAATGTCCCGCTTAATTTCTCTTCCCTTCAATTAGACTCCCGGCACCTAGCTAGCTAACGGTAATTTTTGCACTTATGTCGAAAACATTTCAAACATCTTCTTTAATGATTTATTTCCTTCAGTTTATTCTGAAAGTTTCTAATCCTTATTTTGGCTAATAATGTCACGACCCAACCCCGTGGCCGCGACTGGTACCCTAACTGGGTACCCGTACATACCTACCTGACAGAACTTCGTACCATACAGATTTTTTTTTTCAAACAGATGTTTACAAAATCAGGCCGATACAGATACGGCACGCGCGCGAACATATACCTACCTGAACATACAGAAATTTACAGATAAGCCGATGAGGCTAACATACAGACGGAGTCACAAAATCGTTCGTACCTACCAAACAGATGAAACCTGTAACCCACACATCTATCTACAGGCCTCTACAGACATACAGAATCAGATGACGGGACAGGGCCCCGCCGTACCCCAAAATACCATACATACAGAGTCTACAGATAACAGAAGATATATACCAAAAGTATTTGCTCCGGATCGAAGGAGCTCTTCAGAATAGCAGAATCCGAGCCCTAGACTGGCGGCGTATCACCAAGTGCGCCTGTACCTGCGGGCATGTAACGCAGCTCCCGAAGAAACGGGGGTCAGTACAAAAATGTACCGAGTATGTAAAGCAGAAATATATCAAACATAATCATGATCTGGACCGGAAGCACAGAAATATAATAGACAGGCTCATAAGCCGGACGGACAGAGTCATAGTCCCGACAAACGGACAGAATCATGGTCCAGACAGACAGAATCAGAATTCATACGGACATATGGAATCGGGATCCATACGGACATACAGAATCGGAACCCGTCGGCCAGATAATCCAGACGGACAGACGGAATCGTAACCAGTTGGACAGATAATCCGGACGGACATACAGAATCATAACCAGTCGGACAGATAATCTGGACGGACATACAGAATCATAACCAGTCGGACAGATAATCCGGACGGACATACAGAATCATAACCAGTCGGACAGATAATCCGGACGGACATACAGAAGCATAAGTCATACAGACAGAAAGAATCACACATAGGGTGCAGGAACGTGGTCGCCACTCCTGCCATTGGCACCACAACACGTCAGATATCAGAAATTCTTCTCCGATCTCCGTCACACATCATAACATAACCACGGTACCCGAGGGCGGACAGATAACACAGCACCCCGAGCCCGGACACATCATACTTCGTAATATATCCTCGGTAACCGGGGACGGACATATAACACAGTACCCCGGAACCGGACACGTCATACTTCGGAATTCACATATGGGGCTCGGCGGCCCACCGCACGATATACGTACCGGCCCAGGATCCGGTGAAAGGAATCATAGCATGTGCACAGACTGATTAATAAGAAACCACATACAGACAGATCGTCATACAGACTCAACAGAACAGAAGTAGGCCAACTGGCCGATCGAACCAAAGTATTCGGATAGTCTTCAAACTACGCGCCTACACGTCACTTGGGGAGGCACGACAGATTATAACCAGAACCAGATTTCCAGATGTCAAAAGTTATTTTGTGAGATTTGTATAAAAACATTCATATCATGATCAGAGTAGTAGTCCAGATGTTTTCTGAGAAAATCGGATAGAACTAAAGTAATTAAGATCATACAAAAGGTATTGGGCCTCGTGGGCCCGCCTCGGACCAACTCGAGGCGACATACGTAAATTACTGATAATAGACCTTATGAGGTCATCCATAACCATTTGGAAGTGTTCCGACTCCGTTTGGGAAGGTTTCGTGCAAAAGTTCACTTTGAAGGCATTTTATAAGAAAAGGGTTTCAATTGTACTGAAGGAATTGGAGCGGATTTCCATCTCAAATTCCGAGGAACGGAGTCGTATTTAAGGCTCGCGGCCGAGCCTATCACCTCCAGAACATGCCTAAGAATAAAGGGGAAGGCTTTACATACCTCGATAGCGCCTTACGCTCGCTTGGCGTCGATTCCAATTTCGTCCAAAATCTAGAAATGGTCAAGTTTACCAATTGTTAGTTCCAAACTTTTCAATAGTCCAATCCTTAACACATACTTGCCTACCGAAATTTCGGCAGCATTTCCTCTATATATATGACATCCCCAAAAGTTAAACACAGTCAAACAATCAACACAACCCAACAACAATATTTATAATAACGACAAGTAGCTCAAAATACATAATAGGGCACAATTTGCCAACCTTCCGTCATAACCTACATTTTCCGTTCCGACCTTACACTTCCAAACCAAACTTATTATTTTTTATGTTCATCACCTATCAAAGTCATTACAACATACATCGGAGGCATACCCTACCATTTTCACACGATATACATAAGATATACAAACATACAAACTTTCCATCAAAGCCACAATTTACCCAATTCTCCTAATCTTTAACATACAAGTTCATAACACATTTCCATCTTCCAAATTCATCAACATTAATCATAATTGCCTTTTGATACTTTCATTTCCATTTTTACATAAACCATAACAAGGTTGCATAATTTCCTTCAACAACTTAGTAACCATTTTTCCATGACAACAAGGACTATTATCTTTCCATTCATTTCACCATAACACACTTAACATACTAACAAGATTAAATTCATATTCCATCACCACACAACACCACACGGCCACAACTTAATATTTTCCAACTTCCACAATTCATTCAATATTCACTCCCAATACAATTTCTACATTAACTACAATTAGATTCCAACATGAATTCAAAGCATCATTGACATGTAACATATACATGCATTCGGCCCATATACATGCAACACACCTACTTGCAAACTTCCATATTTTTACAAGTTCTTCTCATTTTTACATACTACAACATAAATGACACTTCATAGCATAAGAAAATAGATTGGTTCTCACCTTTTCCTCAAGTTCTTCACTTGCCACCAAACTTGTCCTCTTGCCAAACTAATTGTACCAAGTTGTAGAGGACTTTGCACTTAGTAGTTATTTCACAAGAAATGAATTTTTGAATCCAAGATTAGGCTCCAAAATGTTTTTCTTTCTTTCCTTTCTTTTCTTGCTCTCACCCGAACCTCCTCTTTTTTTTTTTTTGTTTGCTCTTGTTTCCTTTCTCTTGAAGCTTCCAAGGGATATAGATGAATATATAGATCTTATCTTATATTTAGCACATGGAAATTTTTAATTAAAAACCATGGCTTGGGCCTTGTATATGGCCGGCCACCTTATCTCTTTGGGCCTCATTTTCCTTATTATTTTGTGAGCCTAATTCATCAAGATTCTTATTTTGTAATTCCCGAGACTAATTTTCAAAATTCCTATTTTGCCCTTGGCCTCATCTCGTATTTCCATACCAACGTATTCACAACCTACACATTCATATCAAGCAAGGTCCAAATGTGGCCTTGTTCATTGCAAGTCAAGTTATTTCGAATTTTTCGAATAAGCAAAAATGTCGGATGTAACATCCTCCCCCCCCTTTAAAACATTCGTCCTCGAATGTTAAATCAACCTTATGGGGCGTTATACCATTTCGGGAGGGCTCTTTTTATAGTCGTCCTTTGTTGAGTTTCCGACATGGCTTCTTTACCAACATGATGGGGTAATTCTTCACGTCACTGATTCAAATGTCTTCATAATGTATTTCCTCATACCCCACATAATCATCGGACCATAAACTATATTCTCGTAACAGACGGATGCTTTTCGGACATCATAATCAACATCATTTCTTGTTACACTCCTCGATTCTTTGCCGTGTTATCATAATAGCACTTCATACCAAATACCTCACACTAGACGGATTCATAACTGGGATCGGACGCATAGAAGTGTATTGAACAGGCTCGTAATCAAGTCAGGTATACCGAGCTATGGCGGACAGATTCGTGGTCAAAATACGATGTATGGGAGTGTATCGGACAGATCCGAGATCAGAGGCAGACGTACAGAGATTTATCAGACGGATTCGTAGTCAGAATCAGACATACAGAAATGTAGCGGACAGATTCGTAATCAGAGTCAGTCGTACAGAGGTATGTCAAACAGAAACGTATTCAGAATCAGAAGTGCAGAAGTATAACATACAGAGTTTTGATCAGGATCGGACCACTCTTATTAAGGCTCCAGTGGTTTATGAAAATTTCCCTTATCGATATTTCATTATTAATCCCGACAATTATACCACAGTTTTTTTTTTTTTGTATCCTTCCCAGGGGGGTCACCCATCCCAGAATTACTCTAGCCTTAGCACGCTTAACCTCAAAATTTTCATGCATTTTGATGCGTTACGGCTAGTATAATTTCGTCGACTGCCCCGCACGACCTTTGTCACGTAATTTAGGGAAAATCGGGATCTTGGCACATTTTCGGAAAATTCTCGTAGTGGGTCCCACCCCGGGCTAAACCTTACAATTATCATTTCGCCCTTCCGAATCCTCGGTGTCTATCGAGTTAGACATTACCTTACCCTTACTAGTACCCGGAAGAAGGAAATCACATGACGTAACAAAATACAGACTTGTTCATACACACATCCCTCAAAAGAGATCAGTAGCATACCTGGAAGATAATTCTCGACTTTCAACTTACTTCCCGTCTTGCAACTCGCGTAAGAATTATTCATAGCCTCGTACTCATATGGAATCATTCATAATATCATTAGGATCATCGTCGTACGTTCGTCTCGAAACTTTAATTAAAACCCCTTTAAATTCTGCCGAAATTCGGGCAGCATTTCCCCTGTTTATATGCCTAGCCCGAAATTCCAATTCAACAACCAACAACATCAACAACAATACCAATAGTATTAACATCATTTCCAATACCGACCTATGCTATAAAACAACCCGCGCACTGTTTTCTAAATTTCTCAACCAACCAAATTTGCGATATAACTATTTAATAATTTTTTTTCCGTAAAGAAGCTGAAATTAATACCAATGACATTAATAACAACATCCTCCACATTTTACAAGTTAAATACATTTATTACCATCCAAAATTTTCTTCAAGTTTCATTCCATAATTCACAACACCAACAAACAAATTTATCAGGCTATTCTCTCTGTGATAATCCGTCGAAACTCTAAATAAACTCGTTAACAATGAAGAGGAACCTTTTTCATACCTTAAGCATGCAGCCACCACGTTATCACTCTTCTCCTTGGTTGATTTTTAGCTCAAATTGAAGACAACGCAGCGTACAACACTTTTCCCTTCATGGGCTTTGGGATTCGGGGCTCAGATTTCGATCAAAATTGGTTTTTCTTCTCCAAGACTCTTTTTCTCTCTCTCCCCAGATTTTTCTGGGCGTTCCTGGTCTTAAAATGATGAGGAAGGCCGAAATTTGCACTTATAAAGACATGGGTAATGGGCCTAACCCGGTTGGGCTCGGATTGGGCCTAGCCCACTGACCTTTCTGCCTTAAAACGTCCATATCTCCTTATTCCGACGCCATCTGTGGACCCACGACCTTTGGATGGCAAGCTAATTCAATTATATACAACTTATATTTCTTGGTATTTTTCCAAATTCCAAACTTATAATACCGTGTTTGCCCCTCGAATTCAGATCACCCGAAAACGTTACTTAAAAATATTTGTTTGGAGGACTTCCACTTTGATTCGGCTCAAGGGTCCTTCGTGAGTTGTGTTCAACTTCACATATGTGCTTCATATAACTTGTCATGTGTCCTAAAAAAAATCTCGACGCGTGGGCCCCACCTCAGCTTATGAATAATCCGACGTACAAAAGTACGGAATACAACATTATCAACGTGAGTTTAAATTATGTGGCAACAACATGATTGTCAATTTTTAGGAAGCGCGTGTCACGCTCATGCTCTGAAAATGCGGGGTATAACACATTAGACCTATGGCCTTTCTTACCACATGGCTAGCATGTGTCATCTACATTCTTTTTTGGTGTCTTTTTAAATCTTTTCTTTTTATAAGATTTTTCTAGATCTTTCCTTTTCCTATGTTTCGAGGAACTAGATCTCTTCATTGTTTTACTAGATTTTTTTGAAGGAGCGGAGACTTTTTCAAAACCAAAGTCTTGGCAAAAACTTCCTAAATCCTTTTGAGATTGATATTGATCTTTTTTGAGAGATTGTTTTAGTTTTAAATTTGTGCAAAGATCTAATCCTGTCACATTAATAAAACTAATTATATCTCCGTATGTCAAATTCTCATAAGGAATTCTTCCATTAAATCTATCTTTTATTTTTGTTCTTACTTTTTCAGCAAACAAAGATGGTAGACCGCTAATGAATCTTTCTTTCCAGAAATCATTATTGTAGTCTTCTCTTATCATGACTTTTTCTAAAAACATGTCTTTGTACCACCTAAAATCACCTAATTTGGGGCACCTTAGATTTTTTAATAGTTCTAAACTTCTATCTTGGAAAAGTTTTGGTTCTCCAATAAAGTGTTTAGCAATACTGTAAATTAATGTTGCTGAAGCATCTTCTCTTGCTTCGTCTACTGTTGTTTGCATATGTTATATCCCATATTTCGCACATTCGGAAAAATTTGAAATAATTGTGACTTGTAAGAGGTAAGGCCATATTATGATTTTAATTAACATATAGGTTGTTCATGAAAGGTGTTGGTGTGGAAATATGGAGGAAGGCCAAGGTCAAAATTGAGAATTTCGCAAATTAGTTTCGGGAATTTCAAAATAGGCCCAAATTAATTGGGCTAGAATGGTTCAAACAAAAGATGAAATTAAGGCCCAATATGGAGGGGGGGTGGCCGGCCATTAATAGGCCCAAGTCCACCAAATTAATAAATACTTTCCATGTGCTAAATTAATTATAAAGGGATCATTATCCATTAGAACCTTCAAGAGAAATAAGTGAAGGAGGAAAACAAGAACAAGAGGAGCAACAAAGAGGCCATTCGGCCAAGACTAGGGAAAAATCACCCCTCCAAATCTTGATCCAAAAATTATTGTCTTGTGATATTTCCGCTAATTTGGAGGTCCTCTTCAACATGATACAATTGTTAGAAGGAGAGAATCACTCTTAGTTGAAAATTCATACCTTGGGCAAGTGAAGAAGTTGAAGAAAAGAAAGGTAAGAATTCTATTCCTTTATATGTTATAGAAGGTTTATGTGTGTTGTAGAATGTAGAAGTGAATGAAAAACATGAATATGTTGTGTTGTGGATGAGGCCGTGTGATGTTGTGTGGGTGAAGGAAAGATGAACAAATATTAATTAGTATGTTACTTGTGTTGTAATGGCCTTTTGAATGCAAATGGAAGAATTTTAGTTCAAGTTAGTATGCAGAATTTGTTGTTGAGATGTTGTCGGAAAGTATGTGATTTCATTATAATTTATGCAATTGAGGAAAAGAAGTTGTAAGGTGTAAGTGGTGATTGTTGTAAGTGAAATTGGAAGATAAAAATGTGTAGTGAATATTTATGTTGAAAATTGAAGGTTTTGGGTGTATTATGGTTTGGTGGAACTTTTGCATATTTTGTAGAATAATGGAAAATGTTCTTGAATTGTATTTGAATGGTCTTGAATTAGTGAATAAACATAAAAACATTGACGTTAGTTTGATAGTGTGAAGTTGGGATGGAAGATGTTGAATTATGTAGAAAAGAAGACTATTTATATTATAATGTATTTTGTGATGATGGTTGATGTTGTTGGTATTGTTGGGTTGTTGTTGTTGATATTTTGGGCCGAGATGATTCTCGGGGACGTTGAATTTACAAGGGAAATGCTGCCGAAATTTCGGTAGACAGTATGAATTTAAACTTGAAACTTACATTTGGCAGCTATGACCAATTGTAGATTTTGGACGAAACGGGGATTGAGTTTGGACGAGCATAAGGCGAAAGTGAGGTATGTGAAGCTATCCTTTTTCTTCTCTTGGCATGTCCTAGGTGTACTAGATTCGCATTTGAGCCTCGTAGGTTATTCTGCTCATGGGAATGCGGGTCTGAATTTTTGGTACTATTCATTCAACACAATTGAATTATAGCCCTTAAGTTTTGTTGGAAAGCTGTTCAAACATCCATAACCCGTAGAGACGTGATCGGCTCGCTTTGAAACCTTCATGGATGACTCCATAGAGTCCAATGTTTGTAATTTATATCCGCCACCTCTACTTGACCCGAGGTGGGCCCACAAGTTCCGAAACTTCCTACATTTGTCTCACTTGAGCTATTTTTGTATGATATAAAAGTAAGTCTTTCGTCTATGAATCTAAGACTCCGTTTGATTCGTTCCATAAGTCATTGGAAAGCTCCTTAATGTGAATATCCTGATGTGAGCATGTAATTCGATATAAGGAGTCTGCTATGAGTAATCTGATATAGGTATGTTGACAGAAACATCCTGACACAGGTAATCTGATATAAGTATCCGAAATAAGTATTTGGTTATAAATAATCCGTTACGAATATCCTGGTAATACATTCGATTCCTTCATCGGGTTTTAATTTATGTGCACCTAGTTTCTTACTAATCCGCTCGTATATATGCTATGATCCCTTTCACCGAGTTCCGGGCCGGTATGTATCATGCGTATGGTTCGCCGAGTCCCTTGTCTAGGAGTCGGGTTCCATGTATGTAATTTCGAAGTATGATGTGTCCGGCTCCGGGGTATTGTGGTATATGTCCGTCCCCGGTTGCCGTGTATATGGAGTATGATGTGTTCAGTTCCGGAGTACTGTGGTATATGTCCGTCTCCGGTTACCGTGTACGGTTCTGGGGTACTGTGGTATATGTCTGTCCCCAGTTACTGTGTATATGTATTATGATGTGACTGGTCCCCGGGTTCTCGTGGCATATTGTTATATCCCGTGTTTTCACACGTTGGAAAAATTTAGAAACAATCTTGACTTGTAAGAAATAAGGTCATAACTAATTTTCACTTGTCATAGGAGTTGTGTATGAAAGAATATTGTCGTGGAAGTGTGGGATAAGGCTAAGGGCAAAACGTGGAATTTCGGAAATTAGTTTCGGGAATTGCAAAAATAAAAATTTGTAGCCATTTGGGCTTGCAAAAATAAGAAGCAATGAGGCCCATTCCTTGACAAGGGTGGCCGGCCAACATACTTGGCCCAAACCCAAGTCACATGGCAAGCATGTGACAATTTAATTAAGGGACTATTATATACATATGAAGGTTCAAGAAAAGTTAGAAGAGGAAGAACAAAACAAACAAGAGCAAGAAGAGCAAAAGGTTTCGGGTTTGGGAGAAAAAATAGCCACCAAAAATCTTGTCTTAAAAATTTTTCCCTTGTTGGATTTCTACTAATTCAAGGTCCCTTCTCAACTTGGTGTAGTTGGTTTGGAAGAAAGAGGTCTTGTTCCTTCAAGTTGACCTTATATTCAAGTGAAGAAGATTGAGTAAAAAGGTAAGAATTTATCCCTTATTATTGTGTTATGAAGTCTTGTTTGTGTTGTAGTATGTAGAAATGGGTTGATTGTATAGAAAAATGGAAGTTTGCAAAGTGGGTGTGGAATATAGAATGTGGCCGTGTGTGTGTGTCAATGTGTAATTGAAATGAGTTGAAATTTATGTTGCATTCTAGTTGTGATTGTGGTGAAATGCATATTGAAAATGAAAGTTGGATGAATTTAGTTGATAATTGATAAAATGGGCATATGGCCGTAGGGTGTGTTTGGCTTGGGATAGAAATGAATTAAGTGGCTTAGTGTGTTAGTGGGTTATTATGATGCTTGCTATGTAAATGAAGATAGAATGATATAAGTTGTATTGAATTGGAATGTAGAAACTTATGTCGTTCTAGTATGATTTTCCGACATTAAGAAAATGAAGTTGTTCGGTTGTTAATTGTGATGGTCATTGATGAATTTGGAAGTTGGAAACATGTTATTAATATGTATGCCAAGGATTTGATGTTTTGAACAAGTTATGACTTTGGCGGAAAGTTGTATATTATGTATATCGTGTGTATAACTTAAGGAAAATGATATGAAATGTTTCTAGAACTATATGGTGATGATCTTGATTGTTGATGAATGTGAAATCATTGATATTGGTTTGGAAATCGAAGTTGAAATGAAGGTTATGGCCTTATGTCGGCAAGTAGAACTAGTTGTGCCATATTGTGTTTCTAGTGTTTGTTGTGGATGTTGATGTTGTTGTTTGGGTTGTTGTTGATGATTGTGAGCCGAGTTGAATTCTCGGGGGTGCTATATGTATAGGGGAAATGCTGCCGAAATTTCGGTAGACAAATAAGAGTTGAATTGAATTTGTAGCATCTATAACTTACAATTGGTAAACTTGACCATTTGCAGATTTTTGACGAAACGGGAAGTGAGTTTGGAAAGGCGTAAGGAGCTTGAAAGGTATGTAAAGCTACCCCGATCCTTCTTTTGGCATGTCTAAGTGTTTTAGGATCGGATTCGGGCCTCAAAAGACCTTCTTGGCCATCGGAATCCGCAAGAGAAAATCTCAGTTTTTCCTTCAGTAAAATTGAACCATTTTGATATGCTTTTCCTGAAATTATGCAAACTTTCTCTAAACTCCTTGAAAAGCTATAGAATGTCCGTAGAACCTTTATAGGTGACCCCATAAGATTAAAGGGCGTAATTTGAGCCCACCGCCTTGCTTGTTCCGAGGTGGGCCCGCTATTCCCGGTTTTGCCCTTAATGTACTAAAGTCTCCTTTTCGAACGATTTTTGAAAGAAACGTTTCGACTACCCTTTTAATTACCTAACGAATATGGTTTTAAATATTCCATTAAGTCTGATAAATTGTTTTGATACTCGAAACTCATTTACTATGATTCCTTCCGACTTCATTGGATCGGTTTGTCTTTGATATGCCTCATCGAGTCTATGGAAACATTCATGATATTTTACTTGCATTAGTCTCTCACTACTCTATTCGTGGATGCCCCAATGTTTCCCACACTGAGCCCGGGCTAGGATATGCTGTCAAGCGTAATCCCCTGCATTGTTCGCCGTGCCTCGATGTGAGGGGGCAGGTATATGCGTACATGGGTTTGTGGAGTATGCTGTGCCATGTATGTTTGTTCTGATATGATTTACTATGGCCATCTGATATGACATATTATGTTACGGGGTTATGCCCCTATTTTGATTCTTCTGTGTTGTGGCACCAGCGTCGGGAGGGTGGCCACGTTCTGTCTGCCGAGTCCCTTGGCAGGGGCCGGATTTGATATGACATATGTTCTGTACACACTCTGCATGTTTTGGAAATATGTATCTGATACTTTGGATTTTCCGTTTACTTTCTGTATGTTCTGCACCAGTTATGATTTTGCTTCTGTAACTCAGGCTTTGCATATTCAGTACATATTTCGTACTGACCCCCTTTCCTCGGGGGCTGCGTTTTCATGCCGCGCAGGTACCGACGGCAGGTTTGCTGATCCGTCCGCTTAGGATCTCCCTCTGCTATTTTTGGAGCGCTCTTTTATTCAGAGCCATCTTTTGGTATAGTCTGTCACTTCTATATATGTATATTCTCGTTCATGGGTACGGCGGGGCCCTGTCCCGTCATATGATTCTGTCGGTCTGTTTAGAGGTCTGTGGACATATTTGGGGGTTGGGGTCTTTCTGTACAGATATGTGTATGTGTTGTGTTTGGGCGATCCCATTCGCCGCGGCGGCCGGTCCGCATATATTTAAATGTTGCTCTGTTGGCCCTGTGTGGCCTTTGTTGGTATTTTCGGCGTGCAGGGTATTTGGGATAGTCCGTAAAACAAAGGAAACTCTGCCGAAATTTTTCTGGAAATTATCTAAATTTAAAATAAAGCCTTGTCGGCTTCTGCCATATACTAGAATGCGTTTGAGTGCCCAGATCGGGCACTAGTCACGGCCTACGGGGTTGGGTCGTGACACATATGTCCGGTTCCCGAGATACCGTATACATGTTATGAAATCTTCTAGAGCATGGTGTGTTATGGCGCCAGAGACGGGAGTGGCGACCATGTTCCTGCGCCCTTTGCATGACTTTGGTATGCATCAGTTGTGGTTGAAAAGTAAGTATTCTGATATTCTGGATAAGCTACTTACCTTCTGTATTTTTCCTGATATGCGATTATTGTGTGATGCATGATTCTGGCATGTGTGATTTATGTTTGGAAAGTAATAAAGTAGGCATTTATATTATTGTGCGCACTATGTGATATTGACCGCTGGATTCTTGACCGCGGTATGCCGCATTTGTGATGTTGACCGCTGGATTCTTGACCGCGGTATGTGCGACATTGACCGCTGGACTCCTGACCGCGGTATGCCGTATTTGTGATGTTGACCGCTGGACCCCTGACCGCAGCATCTGCGACATTGACCGCTGGACCTCTGACCGCGGTATGTCGGGTTTGGGATGCAAACTGCTGGACACTTGGTCGCGGTATGTGTAATAGTGACAGCTGGACTTTTGGCCTCGGTAATTGTGTGTTTGCTTTTCTGTGTGTATGAGACGAAAATGTTTTTCAAAGGAAAGCAAAGTATTTTGGCATTTTGATTGCCGTATTTGTCTTCCGGAACCTTTTATGTATGATTTGTACGTCAGATGCAACACTTTGCTATTCTGGCTATTGTGCTCACCTTCTGTACATTTTACTTCGGTTATGGCTTCGTTTTTTGGTGTTTCATGCCTTACATGCTCAGTACATATTCCGTACTGACCCCCTTTCTTCGGAGGCTGCGTTTCATGCCGCGCAGGTACTCCCAGATGAGTTGAAGATATTATGGAAGGTTTTCCAGCGAGGATGGCAAGCTCCATTTGCTCCCGGAGAACTACCGAGTCAGAATATATGTGTTAAAGGTTCTATTAATGTTAGAGACTTTGCAGACAGAGTCGTGGGTATTGGTTGTCAGTCTGTAAGCGGCTCCGTCAGCCGATATGTCGGTTTGTGTTATGTACTGAATTTTGTATGATCAAAGATTTGTTCAGCCTGGAAGCTACGAGAAAGAATATTTCAAAAAGAAAAAAAAAATACTATGTATTTTATCTTATTTGATTTTAAAAGTTTGACGTGATTTTATGCACAGCAAAGTCTAAGGGTTCGCTCGGCCCTAAGTAAGGGTCGGGTGCCCATCACACCCTTCATCGGGTTTTAAAGGTTCGGTAATACATTCGATTCCTTCATCGGGTTTTAATTTATGTGCACCTAGTTTCTTACTAATCCGCTCGTATATATGCTATGATCCCTTTCACCGAGTTCCGGGCCGGTATGTATCGTGCGTATGGTTCGCCGAGTCCCTTGTCTAGGAGTCGGGTTCCGTGTATGTAATTTCGAAGTATGATGTGTCCGGCTCCAGGGTACTGTGGTATATGTCCGTCCCCGGTTGCCGTGTATATGGAGTATGATGTGTTCGGTTCCGGAGTACTGTGGTATATGTCCGTCTCCGGTTACCGTGTACGGTTCTGGGGTACTGTGGTATATGTCCGTCCCCAGTTACTGTGTATATGGATTATGATGTGACTGGTCCCGGGGTTCTCGTGGCATATGTCCGGTTCCCAAGATACCGTATACATGTTATGAAATCTTCTAGAGCATGGTGTGTTGCGTCAGACACGGGAGTGGCCACCATGTTCCTGCGCCCATTGCATGACTTTGGTATGCATCCGTTGTGGTTGAAAAGTAAGTATTCTGATATTCTGGATAAGCTACTTACCTTCTGTATTTTTCCTGATATACGATTCTTGTGTGATGCATGATTCTGGCATGTGTGATTTATGTTTGGAAAGTAATAAAATTGGCATTTATATTATTGTGCGCACTATGTGATATTGACCGCTGGATTCTTGACCGCGGTGTGTGCGACATTGACCGCTGGATTCTTGACCGCGGTATGCCGCATTTGTGATATTAACCGCTGGATTCTTGACCGCTGTATGTACGACATTGACCGCTGGACTCCTGACCGCGGTATGCCGCATTTGTGATGTTGACCGCTGGACCCCTGACCGCAGTATCTGCGACATTGACTGCTGGACCCCTGACCGCGGTATGTCGGGTTTGGGATGCTAACCGTTGGACACTTGGTCGCGGTATGTGTGATAGTGACCGCTGGACTTTTGGCCGCGGTAATTGTGTGTTTGATTTTCTGTGTGTATGAGACGGAAATGTTTTTCTAAGGAAAGCAAAGTATTTTGGCATTTTGATTGCCGTATTTGTCTTCCGGAACCTTTTATGTATGATTTGTACGTCAGATGCAACACTTTGGTATTTTGGCTATTGTGCTCACCTTCTGTACATTTTACTTCGGTTATGGCTTCGTTTTTTTGGTGTTTCATGCCTTACATGCTCAGTACATATTCCGTACTAACCCCCTTTCTTCGGGAGCTGCGTTTCATGCCGCGCAGGTACTCCCAGATGAGTTGAAGATATTATGGAAGATGTTCTAGCGAGGATGGCAAGCTCCATTTGCTCCCGGAGAACTGCCGAGTCAGAATATATGTGTTAAAGGTTCTGTTAATGTTAGAGACTTTGCAGACAGAGTCGTGGGTATTGGTTGTCAGTCTGTAAGCGGCTCCGTCAGCCGATATGTCGGTTTGTGTTATGTACCGAATTTTGTATGATCATAGATTTGTTCGGCCTGGAAGCTACGAGAAAGAATATTTCAAAAAGAAAAAAAAAATTACTATGTATTTTATCTTATTTGATTTAAAAGGTTTGACGTGATTTTATGCACAGCAAAGTCTGAGGGTTCGCTCGGCCCTAAGTAAGGGTCGGGTGCCCATCACACCCTTCATCGGGTTTTAAAGGTTCGGTAATACATTCGATTCCTTCATCGGGTTTTAATTTATGTGCACCTAGTTTCTTACTAATCCGCTCGTATATATGCTATGATCCCTTTCACCGAGTTCCGGGCCGGTATGTATCGTGCGTATGGTTCGCCGAGTCCCTTGTCTAGGAGTCGGGTTCCATGTATGTAATTTCGAAGTATGATGTGTCCGGCTCCGGGGTACTGTGGTATATGTCCGTCCCCGGTTGCCGTGTATATGGAGTATGATGTGTTCGGTTCCGGAGTACTGTGGTATATATCCGTCTCCGGTTACCGTGTACAGTTCTGGGGTACTGTGGTATATGTCCGTCCCCAGTTACTGAGTATATGGATTATGATGTGACTGGTCCCGGGGTTCTCGTGGCATATGTCCGGTTCCCGAGATACCGTATACATGTTATGAAATCTTCTAGAGCATGGTGTGTTATGGCGTCAGACACGGGAGTGGCCACCATGTTCCTGCGCCCATTGCATGACTTTGGTATGCATCCGTTGTGGTTGAAAAGTAAGTATTCTGATATTCTGGATAAGCTACTTACCTTCTGTATTTTTCCTGATACACGATTCTTGTGTGATGCATGATTCTGGCATGTGTGATTTATGTTTGGAAAGTAATAAAGTTGGCATTTATATTATTGTGCGCACTATGTGATATTGACCGCTGGATTCTTGACCGCGGTGTGTGCGACATTGACCGCTGGATTCTTGACCGCGGTATGCCGCATTTGTGATATTGACCGCTGGATTCTTGACCGCGGTATGTGCGACATTGACCGCTGGACTCCTGACCGCGGTATGCCGCATTTGTGATGTTGACCGCTGGACCCCTGACCGCAGTATCTGCGACATTGACCGCTGGACCCCTGACCGCGGTATGTCGGGTTTGGGATGCTAACCGCTGGACACTTGGTCGCGGTATGTGTGATAGTGACTGCTGGACTTTTGGTCGCGGTAATTGTGTGTTTGATTTTCTGTGTGTATGAGACGGAAATGTTTTTCAAAGGAAAGCAAAGTATTTTGGCATTTTGATTGCCGTATTTGTCTTCCGCAACCTTTTATATATGATTTGTACGTCAGATGCAACACTTTGGTATTCTGGCTATTGTGGTCACCTTCTGTACATTTTACTTCGGTTATGGCTTCGTTGTTTTGCTGTTTCATGCCTTACATGCTCAGTACATATTCCGTACTGACCCCCTTTCTTCGGAGGCTGCGTTTCATGCCGCGTAGGTACTCCCAGATGAGTTGAAGATATTATGGAAGATGTTCCAGCGAGGATGGCAAGCTCCATTTGCTCCCGGAGAACTGCCGAGTCAGAATATATGTGTTAAAGGTTCTGTTAATGTTAGAGACTTTGCAGACAGAGTCGTGGGTATTGGTTGTCAGTCGGTAAGCGGCTCCGTCAGCCGATATGTCGGTTTGTGTTATGTACTGAATTTTGTATGATCATAGATTTGTTCGGCCTGGAAGCTACGAGAAAGAATATTTCAAAAAGAAAAAAAAATTACTATGTATTTTATCTTATTTGATTTAAAAAGTTTGACGTGATTTTATGCACAGCAAAGTCTGAGGGTTCGCTCGGCCCTAAGTAAGGGTCGGGTGACCATCACACCCTTCATCGGGTTTTAAAGGTTCGGTAATACATTCGATTCCTTCATCGGGTTTTAATATATGTGCACCTAGTTTCTTACTAATCTGCTCGTATACATGCTATGATCCCTTTCACCGAGTTCCGGGCCGGTATGTATCGTGCGTATGGTTCGCCGAGTCCCTTGTCTAGGAGTCGAGTTCCATGTATGTAATTTCGAAGTATGATGTGTCCGGCTCCGGGGTACTGTGGTATATGTCCGTCCCCGGTTGCCGTGTATATGGAGTATGATGTGTTCGGTTCCGGAGTACTGTGGTATATGTCCGTCTCCGGTTACCGTGTACGGTTCTGGAGTACTGTGGTATATGTCCGTCCCCAGTTACTGTGTATATGGATTATGATGTGACTGGTCCCGGGGTTCTCGTGGCATATGTCCGGTTCCCGAGATACCGTATACATGTTATGAAATCTTCTAGAGCATGGTGTGTTATGGCGTCAGACACGGGAGTGGCCACCATGTTCCTGCGCCCATTGCATGACTTTGGTATGCATCCGTTGTGGTTGAAAAGTAAGTATTCTGATATTCTGGATAAGCTACTTACCTTCTGTATTTTTCCTGATATACGATTCTTGTGTGATGCATGATTCTGGCATGTGTGATTTATATTTGGAAAGTAATAAAGTAGGCATTTATATTATTGTGCGCACTATGTGATATTGACCGCTGGATTCTTGACCGCGGTGTGTGCGACATTGACCGCTGGATTCTTGACCGCGGTATGCCGCATTTGTGATATTGACCGATGGATTCTTGACCGCTGTATGTACGACATTGACCGCTGGACTCCTGACCGCGGTATGCCGCATTTGTGATGTTGACCGCTGGACCCCTGACCGCAGTATCTGCGACATTGACCGCTGGACCCCTGACCGCGGTATGTCGGGTTTGGGATGCTAACCGTTGGACACTTGGTCGCGGTATGTGTGATAGTGACCGCTGGACTTTTGGCCGCGGTAATTGTGTGTTTGATTTTCTGTGTGTATGAGACGGAAATGTTTTTCTAAGGAAAGCAAAGTATTTTGGCATTTTGATTGCCGTATTTGTCTTCCGGAACCTTTTATGTATGATTTGTACGTCAGATGCAACACTTTGGTATTTTGGCTATTGTGCTCACCTTCTGTACATTTTACTTCGGTTATGGCTTCGTTTTTTTGGTGTTTCATGCCTTACATGCTCAGTACATATTCCGTACTAACCCCCTTTCTTCGGGGGCTGCGTTTCATGCCGCGCAGGTACTCCCAGATGAGTTGAAGATATTATGGAAGATGTTCTAGCGAGGATGGCAAGCTCCATTTGCTCCCGGAGAACTGCCGAGTCAGAATATATGTGTTAAAGGTTCTGTTAATGTTAGAGACTTTGCAGACAGAGTCGTGGGTATTGGTTGTCAGTCTGTAAGCGGCTCCGTCAGCCGATATGTCGGTTTGTGTTATGTACTGAATATTGTATGATCATAGATTTGTTCGGCCTGGAAGCTACCAGAAAGAATATTTCAAAAAGAAAAAAAAATTTACTATGTATTTTATCTTATTTGATTTAAAAAGTTTGACGTGATTTTATGCACAGCAAAGTCTGAGGGTTCGCTCTGCCCTAAGTAAGGGTCGGGTGCCCATCACACCCTAGTAAGGTTGGGGTGTGAAAAAGTGGTATCAGAGCAGGTGTGTCATAGGGGTTGTCTGCAAAGTCGTGTCCGGTAGAGTCCTGTTTATGGTGTGTAGCGCGCCACATTATAAACAGGAGGCTACGGGGCATTTAGGGATTGTTGACCTTCTTTCCGTAATAAGATCGTGCGATAGAGCCAAGACATAGGAAAAATGAAACCCTTTCTGTAAGCCTTACATACGATGGAGAAGGGTAAATGACGATATGGAAAGGTCACGAGGACAAGTCTGGATGTATTTGATCTGTTACCTGAGACAGAATGTTCTGGGTGGCTAGAATATGATATATAGCTTTATGCTCTGTAAGGTGTTGTTGGTATTTGCTGTGTACAGATTTCGGATGATAAGAATTTGTAAAGGCGACTATTGAAAACCAAAAAGGGTAAAATGGTAATTGTAAAAGAAGGAACGTATTACGAACATGCCTCGGAATCTGTAAGACCTCGAGTCGCCCTGAATCATGTAATAAAGACCATAGGAGAAAGTGGACGTGATTATGTCGGTATTAAGGCACCGAATTCCGCCAACGTTTCTGGGTTAAGCGTGCTAAAGTGGGAGGATGGGTGACCCCCTGGGAAGTATGCAAAATAGCCTAAAGATTTAGCGTATGAGGAATAGTTAAAGACCCTAAACGACCAGATAGTCGCGACAATTGGTAATCTGGAAATTTTTGAAAGAAAGAAAGAACGCAGCGCCTATGGATGAAGAAAGAGGGACCCTCCCGAAGTACTATAATACCCCATAAGGTCAGTTGAACATTCGAGGACGAATGTTCTAAAGGGGGGGAGGATGTTATATCCCGTATTTCGCACATTCGGAAAAATATGAAATAATTGTAACTTGTAAGAGGTAAGGCTATATTATGATTATAATTAACATATAGGTTGTTCATGAAAGGTGTTGGTGTGGAAATATGGAGGAAGGCCAAGGGCAAAATTGAGAATTTCGGAAATTAGTTTCGGGAATTTCAAAATAGGCCCAAATTAATTGGGCTAGAATGGTTCAAACAAAAGATGAAATTAAGGCCCAATATGGAGGGGGGGGGGGGGGGTGGCCGGCCATTAATAGGCCCAAGTACACCAAATTAATAAATACTTTCCATGTGCTAAATTAATTATAAAGGGATCATTATCCATTAGAACCTTCAAGAGAAATAAGTGAAGGAGGAAAACAAGAACAAGAGGAGCAACAAAGAGGCCATTCGGCCAAGACTAGGGAAAAATCACCCCTCCAAATCTTGATCCAAAAATTATTGTCTTGTGATATTTCCGCTAATTTGGAGGTCCTCTTCAACATGATACAATTGTTAGAAGGAGAGAATCACTCTTAGTTGAAAATTCATACCTTGGGCAAGTGAAGAAGTTGAAGAAAAGAAAGGTAAGAATTCTATTCCTTTATATGTTATAGAAGGTTTATGTGTGTTGTAGAATGTAGAAGTGAATGAAAAACATGAATATGTTGTGTTGTGGATGAGGCCGTGTGATGTTGTGTGGGTGAAGGAAAGATGAACAAATATTAATTAGTATGTTACTTGTGTTGTAATGGCCTTTTGAATGCAAATGGAAGAATTTTAGTTCAAGTTAGTATGCAGAATTTGTTGTTGAGATGTTGTCGGAAAGTATGTGATTTCATTATAATTTATGCAATTGAGGAAAAGTTGTAAGGTGTAAGTGGTGATTGTTGTAAGTGAAATTGGAAGATAAAAATGTGTAGTGAATATTTATGTTGAAAATTGAAGGTTTTGGGTGTACTATGGTTTGGTGGAACTTTTGCATATTTTGTAGAATAATGGAAAATGTTCTTGAATTGTATTTGAATGGTCTTGAATTAGTGAATAAACATAAAAACGTTGACGTTAGTTTGATAGTGTGAAGTTGGGATGGAAGATGTTGAATTATGTAGAAAAGAAGACTATTTATATTATAATGTATTTTGTGATGATGGTTGATGTTGTTGGTATTGTTGGGTTGTTGTTGTTGATATTTTGGGCCGAGATGATTCTCGGGGACGTTGAATTTACAAGGGAAATGCTGCCGAAATTTCGGTAGACAGTATGAATTTAAGCTTGAAACTTACATTTGGCAGCTATGACCAATTGTAGATTTTGGACGAAACGGGGATTGAGTTTGGACGAGCATAAGGCGCAAGTGAGGTATGTAAAGCTATCCCTTTTCTTCTCTTGGCATGTCCTAGGTGTACTAGATTCGGATTTGACCCTCGTAGGTTATTCTGCTCATGGGAATACGAGTCTGAATTTTTTGTACTATTCATCCAGCACAATTGAATTATAGTCCTTAAGTTTTGTTGGAAAACTGTTCAAACATCCATAACCCGTAGAGACGTGATCGGCTCGCTTTGAAACCTTCATGGATGACTCCATAGAGTCCAATGTTTGTAATTTATATCCGCCACCTCGACTTGACCCGAGGTGGGCCCACAAGTTCCGAAACTTCCTACATTTGTCTCACTTGAGCTATTTTTGTATGATATAAAAGTAAGACTTTCGTTTATGAATCTAAGACTCCGTTTGATTCGTTCCATAAGTCATTGGAAAGCTCCTTAATGTGAATATCCAGATGTGAGCATGTAATTCGATATAAGGAGTCTGCTATGAGTAATCTGATATAGGTATGTTGACAGAAACATCCTGACACAGGTAATCTGATATAAGTATCCGAAATAAGTATTCGGTTATAAATAATCCGTTACGAATATCCTGGTAATACATTCGATTCCTTCATCGGGTTTTAATTTATGTGCACCTAGTTTCTTACTAATCCGCTCGTATATATGCTATGATCCCTTTCACCGAGTTCCGGGCCGGTATGTATCGTGCGTATGGTTCGCCGAGTCCCTTGTCTAGGAGTCGGGTTCCATGTATGTAATTTCGAAGTATGATGTGTCCGGCTCCGGGGTACTGTGATATATGTCCGTCCCCGGTTGCCGTGTATATGGAGTATGATGTGTTCGGTTCCGGAGTACTGTGGTATATGTCCGTCTCCGGTTACCGTGTACGGTTCTGGGGTACTGCGGTATATGTCCATCCCCAGTTACTGTGTATATGGATTATGATGTGACTGGTCCCCGGGTTCTCGTGGTATATGTCCGGTTCCCGAAATACCGTATACATGTTATGAAATCTTCTGGAGCATGGTGTGTTATGGCGCCAGAGACGGGAGTGGCGACCATGTTCCTGCGCCCTTTGCATGACTTTGGTATGCATCAGTTGTGGTTGAAAAGTAAGTATTCTGATATTCTGGATAAGCTACTTACCTTCTGTATTTTTCCTGATATACGATTCTTGTGTGATGCATGATTCTGGCATGTGTGATTTATGTTTGGAAAGTAATAAAATTGGCATTTATATTATTGTGCGCACTATGTGATATTGACCGCTGGATTCTTGACCGCGGTGTGTGCGACATTGACCGCTGGATTCTTGACCGCGGTATGCCGCATTTGTGATATTGACCGCTGGATTCTTGACCGCGGTATGTGCGACATTGACCGCTGGACTCCTGACCGCGGTATGCCGCATTTGTGATGTTGACCGCTGGACCCCTGACCGCAGTATCTGCGACATTGACCGCTGGACCCCTGACCGCGGTATGTCGGGTTTGGGATGCTAACCGCTGGACACTTGGTCGCGGTATGTGTGATACTGACCGCTGGACTTTTGGCCGCGGTAATTGGGTGTTTGATTTTCTGTGTGTATGAGACGGAAATGTTTTTCAAAGGAAAGCAAAGTATTTTTGCATTTTGATTGCCGTATTTGTCTTCCGGAACCTTTTATGTATGATTTGTACGTCAGATGCAACACTTTGGTATTCTGGCTATTGTGCTCACCTTCTGTACATTTTACTTCGGTTATTGCTTCGTTGTTTTGGTGTTTCATGCCTTACATGCTCAGTACATATTCCGTACTGACCCCCTTTCTTCGGGGGCTGCGTTTCATGCCGCGCAGGTACTCCCAGATGAGTTGAAGATATTAAGGAAGATGTTCCAGCGAGGATGGCAAGCTCCATTTGCTCTCGGAGAACTGCCGAGTCAGAATATATGTGTTAAAGGTTCTGTTAATGTTAGAGACTTTGCAGACAGAGTCGTGGGTATTGGTTGTCAGTCTGTAAGCGGCTCCGTCAGCCGATATGTCGGTTTGTGTTATGTACCGAATTTTGTATGATCATAGATTTGTTCGGCCTGGAAGCTACGAGAAAGAATATTTCAAAAAGAAAAAAAAATTACTATGTATTTTATCTTATTTGATTTAAAAAGTTTGACGTGATTTTATGCACAGCAAAGTCTGAGGGTTCGCTCGGCCCTAAGTAAGGGTCGGGTGCCCATCACACCCTAGTAAGGTTGGGGTGTGAAAAAGTGGTATCAGAGCAGGTCTGTCCTAGGGCATAACAAGGAAATATATAATGCATGAGAAGAAAAGATAACTGTAACTGTCTGCCTTGAGGCAGAATCATGCATGCTTACTTTTTACCTTTCTAATATATCACGCACACATACATAAGTTGTTCGAATCAATAACGTCCTTAGTCCGTGTCTGGGCTTCCCACGTCCGGGGTAATAATGTCACACTGCCCACTAGTGGTGTCATGTCTGGCCAAATAGGCGCGGTGTTATCATAAGCCGCCCGCCATAGCGGTGTCATTCCCGGCCATCTAGGCGCGGTGTCATCATACATATATACTTATCATGAAGCATGCATAGGAGCTCAAGTAAACACTATAACTCTATCGGAGTGACGTATGATCGGTAACCTCCTATTACATTATGAAACATCATGATCGTCATGTCTCACCTTGAAGGAACTAGCACTATAAGGTGAGGTTATCAACAATGAATAGCATCAAGGAATCATGTAAAGATCATTAATATCATAATAACATCATATCATTACCAAGTAACATGTCTCATCTCCATCTCGTAGGAGACTTTTAATACTCTTTAGCTTTCGTCTTTTGGAATGTAAGAAGGTCATGGGATTTGCCGGAAAGGAGTTACAATATATATAAGAATCATGCCTTTGAAGGAAGGGCTAGCCTTACATACCTTTATATCTTTTAACTCTATTGCCTACTTGCTTGCTTTTCGAGCTCACAATGCTACCTTCACGAGAATTTGTACTAAAATTAGACTACCGGAAACATACTTAAGCTTAAGCTAAAACAACTAAAAGTTAATGGAAATTTGGCGACACTTCCTTTGTTTCGATAACTTCTTCCATGAAATGAGATAACCCTCAAACATCAATAAGAACACTCATGATAGCATAATCAATGGATTCTTTAAGTTAGACACTGTTTACTTCTTAAATCCACCTTCAAGATCATCCATAACCATACCTATATTACAACATCATATACATTCTCATAAAATACTCCATTAATATCATTCGTATCATTCACCACAAACTTGTACTCATAACATGTCAAGAACTATTATTCAAGTTAAGTCATTAATCAAGAGTATCACTATTTTCATATTTGTACTCCATATTCTCCTACCTTTCATAATCCAAGTCTTTTAACCTCTCAATATTCGTAATAACATGAATTGAACATAAAACTTACCTTTGATAATGTAGGAATGGACTTTGAATGGAATTACTTCATTTGGAGAAAACCCTACTTCAACACCAAAGAGATTCTTAGTTTCCACAAACCCTAGAGAGTATCCTTGCACTTGATTCTACTAATTCTTGGTGTTTACTCCTTGATTTCCCTTGGATATATGATGATATGATGACAGAATTTTCCTAGAACATTCAAGCCATAGAGAGAGACTGAAATCTGAAAATTTGGAGCTCAACTCGTCTATTATAGCTGAAACTGGAAAGTTCCAGAGAATCGGTTCGACGAGCAGGTCAACTGTCACGTCGACGTGTCGACGGTCCGTCGACTTGCTCCGTCTACCTGCTTCTGCAGATCAGAAGTTGCAGAGTCCTATTGACGGCGGAGACCGATGGCCCATCGACGTATCTCGTCGATCTGCTTCTGCAGATCAGGATTCTCAGAACATAGTGACAGTGCATATTGACGGTCCGTCGACATCATCGATGGTCCGTAGATAATGTCTGATGTCTGCAGACTTCCCTGAATCAATCAGCCTGTGTCGGTTCAATCCGTTCAACTTCTAATCTTGTAATATACCTGGAATAACTGCTAGTACCTACATACACGGGGTAAAATACTTAGCATCTCAATACTCGAGTACAATTCTCTATTTCAAGGCATACTCAACTAGGGAGCCGTAAGTTTTATTTTTCCTACAATGAAAACGAGAGGTGTAACATTCTCTTCCTCTTGAGAACATTCGTCGCCGAATGTTAAATTCTCGAGGGTCCTACAAAATTTTCGCCAGAGTTTCCCTTGTAATATGGCACTACCATCCCGCCACAACAACTCATAATAACATTGCCTCACAGGGCTACAACATAATGGCAAGAAAATATGGCCACACACGACCAAAAGCATAAAAAAAAAACATTTCATACCTTGTGTCAATGGCGTCTCGTCTTGAACCTCTTCTGGGGAAGGAAATAAATGCGGATATTTGGACTTCATATCTCTTTCCGCTTCCCAAGTCATTTCCTCTCAGTTATTGTTTCTCCACAAAACCTTAACCGAGGTTACCTCTTTATATCTAAGCTTCCGTCCTTGCCTATCTAATATGGCTATAGGCACCTCTTCATAAGCCAACTTCTCTGTAACTTAAATATCTTTCACTGGCACGATTCTAGCGGGATCTCCAATACATTTGCGGAGCATTGACACACGAAAAACTAGATGGATAGATTCAAGCTCTGGAGGTAAATCTAGTTCATAAGCCACATAGCCCACCTTGCGTATAATCTTATAAGGTCCGACATATCGAGGATTCAATTTTCCCTTCTTTCCACGCCTTTCATCGGTGATACCTTCAGCAATACCCAATCATCAACTTGGAATTCTAAGTCTCACCGACGGTTGTCTGCATAAGATTTCTGGCGACTTTGGGCTATCAACAATCGATCTCGGATAACCTTGCTCTTTTCCACCGCTTGTTAGATCAACTCCGGACCTATTAGTTGTACCTCTCCTACTTCAAACCACCCAATTGGAGATCTACACTTCCTTCTATATAGAGCTTCATAGGGGGCCATCTGAATACTGGAATGATAGTTATTGTTGTATGCAAACTCAATAAGAGGTAATTGAGCATCACAACTGCCTCCGAAATCTAACACACATGCCCGTAACATATCTTCCAAGGTCTGAATGGTGCGTTCAGCTTGTCCATCCGTCTGTGGACGAAATGTTGTGCTGAGTCTCACCTGAGTTCCCAAACCTTCTTGGAAAGACTTCCAGAATTTAGCAGTAAATAGTGCTCCTCTATCTGTGATAATAGATACTGGGATACCATGAACTCGCACTATCTCCTTAAGATACAACCTTGCATAATCTTCTGCTGAGTATGTAGTCCTGACCGAAAGAAAATGGGCTGATTTTGTGAGTCTATCAACTACTACCTATATGGAGTCATACTTGCGTCGGGAACGAGGTAAGCCTACAATGAAATCCATTTTAATCACTTCCCATTTCCAAGTTGGGATTTCCATCTGCAATAATCCTCCTGGCTTCTGATGTTCAATCTTCACTTGTTGGCAATTGGGACACTGGGCCACAAATTCTACTATGTCTTTCTTCATTCCATCCCACCAATACATTATCTTGAGATCATGATACATCTTTGTTTCCCCTGGATGAATAGAGTAACGGGAGTAATGCGCTTCTTCCAAAATCTGACGACGTAGTCCCGCCACATCTGGCACACACAGTTTGCCTCAATACCTGAGAACTCCATCCGCAGAAGCTTCAAATGGTGATTTCTCTTTCTCAAGAAATATATCCCTGTAGTGACCCAACTGGGGATCTTCATGTTGACGTTCTCGCACCTCCATATCTAAGGATAAAACAGTTGGGTTGTGAATACCAACTCCTGCATTGCCTGAATCAATTAGACGAACCCCTAGCCTAGCTAGCTGGCGGAGCTCATGGACTAATTCTTTCTTCTCCGGAGGGACTTCACATAGACTACCCATTAATTTGCGGCTAAGTGCATCAGCCACTACATTCGCCTTTCCAGGATGATATAAAATACTCACATCATAATATTTCAATAGTTCTAACTACCGCCTCTGTCGTAGGTTCAACTCCTTCTGCTTGAAAATATATTGGAGACTCTTGTGATCTGTATAAATATCAACATGCACACCGTACAAGTAATGTCTAAACATTTTTAGTGCATGAATAACCGCAGCCAATTTGAGATCATGAGTTGGATAATTCCTTTCATGCTTCCGCAACTACCGGGAAACATAGGTAATGACTTTACCGTACTGCATCAGCACGCAGCCCAATCCGACACCGGAGGTATCACAATAAACAACATAGCCTTCTAACCCTTCTCGAAGTGTCAAGACTGGGGTTGAAGCCAATCGATCCTTCAATTCCTGAAAACTGCGTTCGCAGGCATCGGTCCACTAAAACTTTTCTGACTTCTGAGTTAGCTTCGTTAATGGTGCTGAAATAGAAGAAAATCCTTCCACAAACCTTCTATAATAGCCTGCTAATCCCAGGAAGCTATGGACTTCTGTTGGCGTTGTAGGCCTTGGCCAAGTCTTCACGGCCTCGATCTTTTGAGCATCCACGCGAATACTATCAGCTGAGATAATATGGCCCAGAAAAGTCACAAAATTCAGCCAAAATTCACATTTCGAAGCATAGCATACAATTCACGAGTCAGAAGAATCCCAAGGACAATATGAAAATGATCTGCATGTTCTGCTTCAGTCCGAAAATATACTAGAATGTCATCAATGAACACTATCACAAATAGATCTAAGAAAGGCCTAAACACATTATTCATCAAATTCATGAACACCGCTGGGGCATTAGTCAACCCGAAATGACATCACCTGAAATTCATAATGGTCATATCTAGTTCTGAAAGTTGTCTTCGAAATGTCTTTTTCTCTAACTCTCACTTGATGATAACCTGACCTCAGATCTATTTTGAAAAACCACTTGGCACCTTGCAATTGATCAAACAAATCGTCGATTCTCGGAAGTGGATATTTATTCCTTATCGTCACCCTATATAACTTCCATAATCGATGCACATTCGTAAAGAACCATCTTTCTTCCTCACAAATAAGACAGGTGCTCCCCATGGCGATGAACTGGGTCTAATGAATCCCATCTTGAGCAAATCTTTCAATTGCGCTTTTAGCTCTTTCAATTCTGCAGGAGCCTTTCTGTAGGGAGGAATAGATATAGGTTTGGTATCTGGCAACACGTCGATAGCGAAATCAATCTCCCGCTCCGGTGGAAGGCCTGGAAGTTCATCTGGAAATACATCTGGAAATTCGTTTACCACCGAGACAGATTGAAGATTTGGCGGCTTTGCTTCGGTGTCATGCACTTGGACTAAATGATAGATATAGCCTTTAGCGATCATCTTCCCCGCTTTGAGATAGGAAATAAACCTATCTCTTGGAGATGCTGTGTTACCCTTCCACTCAAGCATTGGTTCACCCAAAAATTGGAACCGAACTATTTTCGTTCTGCAGTCCACATTAGCATAGCACGAGGCCAACCAATCCATGCCCATAATCATATCAAAATCCAGCATTTCCAGTTTAATCAAATCGGTTGTAGTCTGGCGATCACATACCACCACCACCACACAATTTTTGTATACCTGTCTACCTACTACTGGATCACCGACCGGAGTAGATACCTTGAAAGGTTTAATTAGCTCGGGTTTCATCCCAATACGGCCAGCAATATAAAGAGTGATATAGGACAACGTAGAACCCGGATCGATCAATGCATAAACATCATGGGAAATATGCATAATATACCTGTAACCACATCTAGGGAGGACTCAAGATCCTGGCGTCCAGCCAAAGCATAAATACGGGGCTGGTGCCACCTGAACTAGACGTTACTCCTCTGCCCCTACGACGACCTGCTGAAATCTGAGGGGTTTGCCTTATAGGGTGTACAGACGAGGAAGAATATGCTGCTGAACTCATAGGATGAACCCCAACTCCACCGCCCATCGACAGGCAATCAAGCATCATGTGCCCAACCTGACCACAGGCATAGCAAGCATCTGAGCCCTGACGACACGGACCCGAATATAACTTCCTACATTGGCTGCATCGTGGAACCGGTGGCCTTCTCCGACTATAATCACTTCCAAACTAGGAACCCGAAACTCTCGATCTCTGTCCCTGACCTGAATAGATGGGGCGGTCAAATGTCCTACCCACAAATCGAGGGGGTGCACTAGTCGCAGACTGACCCGAATACCTGGAATATTGTTGCTGACCCCCTCTGTAATCACTACTAGAAAATCTGGCCCTCTTACTCTGCCCTCTATCAACATCGCGCTCGCCCCTCTGCGGCTGTTGCTGTTCTTCAAGATTTTGAGCGTGGTCCTGAATACGGGAGATGTCCATCCCCTTCTGTAGTAAAGCTGTCACGCAATCTTTGAACAAATGTGGCCCTAAGCCACTCACAAATCTATGTACTCTATCTCTCATATCGGCTACCATAGTGAGAGCATACCGGGCCAATGAATAAACGGAGACTATATTCCCGAGCACTCATGTTCCCTTGCTTTAAATTTAGAACCCTATCATCTCGGGCCCTTCGAACCTTGGGTGGCAAATAATGACGAAGGAAGGCATCTACAAATTCCTTCCAAACCGGGGGAGGTGCATGTTCCTTCCTTAAGCTATCCAATTATTATACCATAGAACGGCGACATCCCGCAATCTATAAGATGCTAACTCCACTGACTCAGTATCAGAAGCATGTATAATCCTCAGCGTCCTCAACATCTCATCTACAAAACCTTGCGGGTCTTCATCCGGCTTTGACCCAAAAAATTCCGACGGGTTCAGACTCATAAAATCACGGGCTCTAGCATTAGTAGCTCTGTCACCCGGACCTGCACTCTGCCACTGAGCCTGGGCGGGAACTAGCTGTGTCAACAACTGAATGGCCTAAGTCATCTATTGACCAGAAGCACCCAGTGGTGGAGGCACTAGAGCTGGAGCTGAAGCCCCTTCATTCTCCTCCGAAACAGGCGGAGTGTGAGAAGTGTGAGATGGAGCTTCATTATGGGACTCACCCTCCTCTACATGTACCGGCGGCTCCTGTTCAACCCGCCTTCCTGCCGCAGTCTTGCCCTTCTGGGCGGCTGTTTCTTTTCTCTTAACTGGCATCGCAAAAATCATAATGCACAATTAGGAAAAGAAAATCTTATAGCATATGTCACGACCCGACCCGAGGGCCATGACGGGCACTCGGTGCTAACCCAGAAAACTATGAACCTCTGTAAGAGTTGTGGGCCTTGGCCAAGTCTTCACGGCCTCAATCTTTTGGCTATTTACCCGAATACCATCGGTTGAAACAATATGCCCCAAAAATGCCACTGAGTTCAACCAAAACTCACACTTAGAAAATTTGGCATATAACTTTCGAGTTTGAAGAACTCTAAGGACAGTACGTAAATGATCCGCATGTTCTGCCTCTGAATACAATCACAAATAAATCAAGGAAGGGCCTGAACACATTGTTCATCAAATCCATAAATACTGTCGGTGCATTAGTTAGCCCAAATGACATTGCCCGAAACTCAAAATGGCCATATCTTGTTCTGAAGGCTGTCTTAGGGATATATTTCTCCCTAACTCTCACTTGATGATACTCGGATCTCAAATCTATCTTTGAAAACTATTTGGCGCCTTGTAATTGATCAAATAAGTCATCAATCCTCGGAAGAGGGCATTTGTTCGTGATCGTCATTTTATTCATTTGCCATAGTCAATGCACATCCGTAAGTAGTCATCTTTCTTTCGCACAAACAACACAGGTGCTCCCCAGGGGGATGAACTAGGCCTAATAAAGCCTTTCTCAAGCAAGTCCTTCAATTGCTCCTTCAACTCTTTCAACTCTGCGGGAGCCATTCTATAAGGAGGGATAGATATGGGCTTTGTATCCGGTAGCACATCTATAGCAAAATCAATCTCCCGCTCTGGAGGGAGGCCTGGAAGTTCTTCCGAGAACACATCCGGAAACTCATTCATCGCGGGGACTGACTGAGGAGTTGGCGGTTCATCTTCTACATCTTGAACCCGAACTAGATGGTAAATACAACCTTTTATGATCATTGTCTTGCCTTTAGATAGGAAATAAACCTACCTTTTGGGGATGCGGTATTTCCTTTCCATTCTAACACTGGTTATCCCAGAAACTGGAAGCGAACCATTTTCATTATACAGTCAACATTGGCATAGCAAGAAGCCAGCTAATCCATGCCCATGATAACATCAAAATCCACCATTTTTAACTCATGTAAGTCAACCATAGTACAATGGTCACAAATCACAACTACACAATTTCGATATACTATACTAGTTATTACCGATTCACCAACGGGTGTAGATACCTCAAAAGGTTTGATCAACTCTGGTTTGACCCCAAACCGACCCGCAATATATGGAGTAACATATGACAACGTGGAGCTTGGATCTATCAAAGCATATACATCATGAGAAAATACAGATAATATACCTGTGATGACATGAGGAGAAGACTCAAGATATTGACGTCTAGCCAAAGCATAAATACGGTGCTGAGGACCGCTAGAACTGGGGGCTCTCCCCCTGCCTCTACCATGGCTGACTGGCGCATGTGAACCAGGCCCCATAGGGCGTATAGATGATGAAGACCCAGCTGCCGACCCTGAAGGTGGGGCCCTACCCCTGCTACCAACCGAGGGGCAATCACACATAATATGGTCTGGCCGACCACATGCATAGCAAACCTCTGAACCTAATCGACACTGGCCCCAATGTAACTTCCCACACTGGGAACGTCGTGGCACGGGTGGCCTTGCCTGATCCGAATCACCCCTGAATTGAGAACCTGAAGCCCCGAAACTATCAAATCTCTGGCCTGTAAACTGTGGAGGCGCACTAGTCATAGAATGGCCTGAATGTCTAGAAAATTTCTGTCGTGGCCCGCCTCTAAACTCACTTGTCGGACCCAAAGATCTAGCCCTCTTGCTATATCCTCTATCATACTCAAGCTCACTTCTTTGTTGTTGTTGGCTTTCCTCTAAATTTTAAGCATGGGCTTGAATGCGTGAAATATCCATGGTGTCCTGAAGGGACGCAGTCAAGCACCTATCCATCAAATGTGGCCCTAGGCCTCTCACAAACCGGTGCACTCAGTCACCCATATCCACTACCATGGCCGGAGCATACCTATACAAAGAATTGAAGCGGAGACTATACTCTAAAGCACTCATACTTCCTTACCTAAGATTCAAGAACTTATCGGCTTTCGCTCGCCGAACCTCTGGAGGGAAGTAATGTCGGAGGAAGGCATCCACAAATTCTTGCCATACCGGGGGAGGTGCATTAGCTCCCCGTAAAGCCATCCAAACGGTATACCAATGAACCGCGACTTCCCGCAATCTATAGGATGCTAATTCTACCGATTCAATATCTGAAGCATGCATTAACTGAAGTGTCCTCAACATCCCATCAATAAAATTCTGAGAGTCCTCTTCCGGCTTTGACCCGAAGAATTCCGGAGGGTTCAAGCTAATAAAATCACGGGCCCTTGCACTAGCAGCCCTATCACCTTGCCCTGTACCTTGCCGCTGAGTCTGGGCGATAACCAGCTAAGTAAGTAAATGAATGGCCGCTTTTACATCTTCGCCTAAAGCATCCAGTGGAGGAGCTGGAGGTGCTGGAGCTGGGCTGAGGCTCCCTCATGCTTCTCAAAAATAGGCACTAAGTGGTAGGACTGAGATTGAGCCGCATTCTGGGACTCACCCTCCTCTATATCCGTTGACGGTGTTCTTTCGGCCCGCTTTTCTGCCACTTTCTTGCCCTTTTGGGCTGCCGTAGCTTTTCTCTTTATAGGCATCTCAGAAATACACAATACACAGTTAAGGAAAAGAGAAATCCTTATATTATGGCTCTATCGCACGATCTTATGAAGAAAGAAGGTCATTCATTCCTATAATGCCCGCAACCTCCTGTTTATAAGTGTGGCGCATAACACACCCATAAACAAGACTCTACTGGACACGGCTCGTAGACACACCCTAGGACAGAACTGCTCTGATACCACTTTTGTCACGACCCAACCTGAGGGCCATGACGGGTACCCGGTGCTAACCCACTCGGGCACCTCTTATCGTACATTCACATTTACATCTAGGTGAGCCATATAACTTAATAATACTTTCTATCCATCATTCATACTAATCTCATTGGGCAACAATACATTTATATCACCATCAACAACTATGCCCATATCAATGTACATAAGCCGACGAGGCTATCAAAATGATATACAAAATATAAGCCGACAAGGCTAAAGACATCTAACCATGCACAACTATCTACGAGCCTCTAAGAAGAGTAGCTGACATCATATAGGTGGGACAGGACCCTGCCGTGCCCATGTATGTACACAAAAAAAATAATACCAAAAGTTGTAGCTCCGGATGAATTGGAGCTCCTCTGTGTAGTCCCTGAGTAAGAAAGCTATGGATCAAGCTGTCTCCCTGTCCACCTGCGGGCATGACGCAGCATCCACAAACAAAAGGACGTCAATACGAATAATGTACTGAGTATGTAAGGCATAATCAACACCAAAGTAAGAGCATAAGAAGCAGCATAAGGATGAATTGTTGAAGGCTAATGTAGTGTGATTACTTGATTATGATATTATGGGCGTACTATGGATGTTATTGCGGTTGTTGGGAGTTGTTTTGTAAAATGGTGGAAGTTGACGAAATAGGGGAAATGCTGCCCAATTTCTATTAGATCATGAATGATCCTAGTTTGAGTTTAATAGTATCATTAAGGTTTAACCATGGTATGGATTCTTCTAAATGTAGATTATTCGAGCTTCGACGATGTACGCTAGATAATTAAGAAGTCAATGAGGTATGTAAGGCTAACCCTTCTTTCAATAAGGCATGGTTCCTTAGCTATATATATATATATATATATATATATATATATATATATATATATATATATAAATCCTTTCATGAGCTCTATAATGTCCTTCAAATGATTTTATCTCTAAAAGCTATTAAAGCTCATGATTCTCGATACTTTTACGATCCTATTACTTTCCTTATATGATGATTGATCCTCTAATGATAGATGTAATGAAACGATGATAGTAATGATGTTGATGATGCTTAGGGGCTATTAGGCAAACGTGTCTAAGTATGTATGACTACTATGTAACACCGAGCTTATGTGGCCGGGTATGATATCTATTGCGCGCACACCACTGCAGTTGGGTATGCATAACACTGAGCCTCGGTAGGGCCAGGTATGTATAATCACCGAGCCTTGCCATGGCCGGGTATGTGAAACACCAAACCTTCATGGTCGGGTATGCTATGAATATGAATACGGATATGAATACGGATACGAATACGGATACGGATATGGATTTAGGTATATGGATTTATATGTATGTACACGAGCACGCCATAGAAACGGAAGGTCCCTATGAAAGACAAGTAAGTGATTTTGATGGTGTCCCTACTATCTCCCGATTTTCCCATCTTATGCTATTTCTTATACTAATCCTTATGTTGTTTCTTATGCTCTTACTATGATGTTGATTATGCCTTACATACTCAGTATATTATTCGTACTAACGTCCTTTTGTGTGTGGACGCTGATTCATGCTCGCAGGTGGCTAGGAAGACATGCTTGATCCATAGCTTTCTTACTCAGGGACTACATAGAGGAGCTCCAATTCATCCGGAGCTACAGCTTTTGGTATTATTCTTTTGTGTACATACATGGGCACGGCGGGGTCCTGTCCCGCCTATATGATGTCACCTACTCTTCTTAGAGGCCCGTAGACCGTTGTGCATGGTTAGATGTCTTTTGCCTTGTCGGCTTATATTTTGTATATCATTTTGATAGCCTCGTCGTCTTATGTACATTGATATGGTCATAGTTGTTGATGGTGATATAAATGTATTGTTGCCCAATGAGATTAGTATGAATGATGGATAGAAAGTATGATTAAGCTATGTGGCTCACCGAGATGTAAATGTGAATGTACGATAAGAGGTGCCCGGGTGGGTTAGCACCGGGTACCCGTCATGGCCCTCCGGTTGGGTCGTGACAGCATAGCTCTATCGCACGATCTATGGAGAAGAAGAACGGTCATTTTTCCTAAATTCCCCGCAGCCTCTTGTTTATAAGTGTGGCGCACTTCACACCCATAAACAAGACTCTACTGGACACGGCTCGTAGACACACCCTAGGGCAGAACTGCTCTGATACCACTTTTGTCACGACCCAGCTAGTGGGCCATGATGGGTACCCGGATAACCACTCATCATGCTAACCATCATACCCAATCTATACACACGTAATCACCAAAACAATACATATATTATACATAAGCTCTTACGGCTGTAAAAAGATATATAACAATATACACTGGGGTGATCATAAGACATCTACTACCCACACATATGTATCTACGAGCCTCTAACTAGAGTACTGAACATAAGGACGGGACAGGACCCCGTCGTGCCCGAATATATACACAAAAGAATATATCAAAACTGTACCTCCGGAGTAGGGAAGTGCTCCCGTGCAAGCTGATCTGGCTCCTAAGGATCTAGACTGTCCCCCTGTCTACTTGTGGGCATGAACACATCGTCCAAAAAGAAAAGGACGTCAGTACGAACAATGTACTGAGTATGTAAGGCATACATGGTAACATAACAAGGAAATATAGAATGCAGGAGAAGAAAGGATAACTGTAACTGCCTGCCTCTTGAGGCGGAATCATGCATGCTTACTTTTTACCTTTCTAATATATCACACACACATACCTAAGCTGTCCGAGTCAATAACATCCTTAGCCCCCGTCCGGGCCTCCTGCGTCCGAGGTAATCATGTCACGCTGCCCACAAGTGGTGTCATGTCCGGCCAAATAGGCACGGTGTTATCATAAGCCGCCTGCCTTAGCGGTGTCATGCCCGGCCATCTAGGCGCGGTGTCATCATACATATATACTTATCATGAAGCATGCATAGGAGCTCAAGTAAACACTGTAACTCTATCGGAGTGACGTAAGGTCGGTAACCTCCGATTACATTGAACATCATGATCGTCATGTCTCACCTTGAAGGAACTAGCTCTATAAGGTGAGGTTATCAACAATGAATAGCGTCAAGGAATCATATAAAGATCATTAACATCGTAATAACATCATATCATTATCAAGGAACATATCACATCTCCATCTCGTAGGAGACTTTTAATACTCTTTAGCTTTCGTCTTTTGGAACGTAAGAAGGTCATGGGAATTACGATGCTACCTTCACGAGAATTTGTACTAAAATTAGACAACCTGAAACATACTTAAGCTTAAGCTAAAGCAACTAAAAGTTAATGGAAATTTGGCGACACTTCCTTTGTTTCGACAACTTCTTCCATGAAATAAGATAACCCTCAAATGTCAATAAGAACACTCATGATAACATAATCATTGGATTCTTTAAGTTACACACTGTTTACTTCTTAAATCCACCTTCAAGATCATCCATTACCATACCTATATTACAACATCATATTCATTCTCATAAAATACTCCTTTAATATCATTCGTATTATTCACCACAAGTTTGTACTCATAACATGTCAAGAACTATTATTCAAGTTAAGTCATTAATCAAAGAGTATCACTATTTCTATATTTGTACTCCATATTCTCCTCCCTTTCATAATCCAAGTCTTTTAACCTCTCAATATTCTTAATAACATGAATTGAACATAAAACTTACCTTTGATGATGTAGGAATGGACTTTGAATGGAATTACTTCATCTGGAGAAAACCCTACTTCAACACCAAAGAGATTCTTGGTGTCCACAAACCCTAGAGAGTATCCTTGCACTTGATTCTACTAATTCTTGGTGTTTACTCCTTGATTTCCCTTGGATATATGATGATATGATGAGAGAATTTTCCTAGAACCTTCAAGACTTTGAGAGAGACTGAAATTTGAAAAATTTGGAGCTCAACTCGTCTATTTATAGCTGAAAGTGGAAAGTTCCAGAGAAGCGGTTCGACGAGTGGGTCGACGGTCACGTCGACGTGTCAACGGTCCATCGACTTGCTCCGTCGACCTGCTTCTACAGATCAGAAGTTGCAGATTCCTATTGACGGCGGAGATCGACGGCCCGTCGACGTATCTCGTCGATCTGCTTCTGTAGATCAGGATTTTCAGAACATAGTGACATGATCGACGGTCCGTCGATAATGTCTGATGTCTACAGACTTCCCTGAATCTGGTCAACCTACGTCGGTTCAATCCGTTAAACTTCTAATCTTGTAATATGCCTGGAATACCTACTAGTACCTCCATACACGGGTTAAAATGCTTAGCATCTCAATACTCGGGTACAATTCCCATTTCAAGGCATACTCAACTAGGGAGCCGTAAGTTTTTTTTTTCTACAATGAAAACAAGAGGTGTAACAACTCCCTTCATAGGAGACACCTTCAAGGATACCCAATCATCAACTTGGAACTCTAAGTCTCATCGGTGATTATCTGCATAAGACTTTTGGCGACTCTGAGCTGCCAATAAGCGATCATGAATAAGCTTGACCTTCTCCACTACTTGCTAGATCAATTCTAGCCCTCCTAATTTAGTCTCTTCTACTTCAAAACATCCAATTGGTGATCTACACTTTCGCCGATATAAGGCCTCATACGGGGCCATCTGGATACTAGAATGATAATTGTTGTTATAAGCGAACTCAACAAGCGGTAGGTGACCATCCCAACTACCCCTGAAATCCAACACACATGCTGGTAGCATATCCTCGAGAGTCTGAATGGTACGTTCAGCTTGTCCAGTAGTCTAAGGGTAAAATACTTTGCTAAGACTCACCTGAGTCCCCAAACCCTTCTGGAAGGACTTCCAAAAATTAGTTGTACACTGTGCACCTCTGTCGAAGATAATGAACTTTGGAACACCATGGAGTCGTACTATCTCCTTGATATAAAGCTTCGCATAATCTTCAGTCGAGTATGTAGTCCTAACAGGTAGAAAATGGGTTGATTTTTTAAGTCTATCCACAATTACCCATATAGAATCATACTTATGCTGGGAACGAGGAAAGCCTATAATGAAATCCATATTAATTACTTCCCATTTCAAAGTCGAAATCTCAATAGCTAGCAATAATCCACTGGCCTTCTGATGCTCAACCTTTACCTGTTGACAGTTAGGACATTGAGCCACGAACTCTGCTATGTCTTTCTTTATTCCGTCCCACCAATAAATTGACTTAATTTCATGATACATCTTTGTCGGTCCCGGATGAACAGAATAACAGGAACAATGGCCTTCCCCTAAAATCTGGAGACGTAACCCTGCAACATCAGGAACACATAGTCTGCCTTGGTATCTGAGAACTCCATCTGCAGAAATCTCAAATGATGACTTTTTCTTCTGAGGGAATGCATCTCTGTAATGAACTAACATAGGATCCTCATACTGATGCTTTTTCACCCCAACTACTAAAGATGAAACAACTGAATCTTTAATAGTAACTCCCGTATTGCCTGAGTCCAATAATCGAACTCCCAAGCTAGCTAACTGTTGAAGCTCATGAGCTAACTCTCTTTTCTCTGGCTGAACATCCCATAAACTATCCATAGATCTACGGCTAAGGGCATCGGCTACGATGTTCCCCTTCCCTGGATGATACAAGATGCTAAAATCATAATCTTTCAATAGCTCCAACTATGGCCTTTGCCGCAAATTCAATTCCTTCTCTTTGAAAATATACTAGAGACTCTTGTGGTCTGTGTAAATATCAACACGAACACTATACAAATAGTGGCTCCACATCTTTAGTGCATTAATTACCGCAGCTACCTCTAGATCATTAGTTGGATAGTTCTACTCGTATTTCTGCAACTGCCTTGAAGCATAACAATAACTTTACCGTGTTGCATTAATACACAACCTAGTCCAACGCCTAAAGCATCACAATAAACGACATAGCCTTATGTTCCTTCTTGAAGTGTAAGAACCAGGGCCGAAGTCAATATATTCTTCAACTCCTGAAAGTTGCCCTCACAAGCATCTGTCCATTGAAATTTAGCTAATTTCTGAGTCAACTTCATCAGTGGTGCAAAAATAGAAGAAAATACTTCTACAAATCTTCTGTAATAACCGGCCAAACCTAGAAAACTACAAACTTCAGTAGGTATTGCAGGTCTCGTCCATGTCTTTACAGCTTCAATCTTCCGGGTATCCACCCGAATATCGTCAGCTGAAATAATGTGCCCAGAAAAGTCACTGAATTCAACCAGAACTCACATTTTGAGAATTTTTGCATATAACTACTGAGCCTGAAGAATTCTAAGGACGACACGTAAATAATCTGCATGTTCTGCTTCGGATCAAGAATATACCAGGATGTCACTGATAAACACAATCACAAACGAATCTAAGAAAGGCCTAAATACACTGTTCATCAAGTCCATAAATAACGCTGGTGCATTAGTGAATCCGAACGACATTACCCGAAACTCGAAATGACCATATCTAGTTCTGAAAGCCATTTTCAGAATGTCCTTCTCTCTGACTCTCACCTGGTGATACCCGTATCTTAAGTCTATCTTTAAGAACCATTTGACACCCTGTAACTAATCAAATAAATCATCAGTCCTTGCAAGTGGATATTTATTATTTATTGTCACCTTATTCAGTTGCATGTAGTCGATACACATTCGCAACGAGTCATCTTTCTTCCACAAAAATAACACTGGTGCTCCCCACGGCAACGTACTAGGCTTGATAAAACCTTTCTCAAGCAAATCTTTCAACTGCTCCTTTAACTCCTTCAATTCTGCAGGAGTGATTCTATTAGAAGGAATAGATATTGGTTTAGTATCCGATAGCACATTAATGGCAAAATCGGTCTCCCGTTCTGGTGGAAGACCTGGAAGCTCATCCGGGAATATATCCGGAAACTCGTTAACTACTGGAACAGACTAAAGAGTCGGTGGCTTTGCTTCCGTATCTTGAACTCAGACTAAATGATAAATACAACCTTTAGCAATCATTTTGCTTGCCTTGATATAGGAAATAAAACCTACCTCTCGGAGACGCTGTATTACCCTTCCACTCTAGAACTGGTTCTCTTGGAAACTGAAAATGAACCATTTTTTTTTCTACAATCAACATTAGCATAACAAGAAGCCAACCAATCCATACCCATAATAACATCAAAGTCTACCATATTTAGCTCAATTAAATTAGCCATGGTATGACAGTCACAGACTATAACCACACAATTTCTATATACCCGTCTAGCTATTACTGGGGCACCAACGGGTGTAGATATTTTGAAGGTTTAATTGACTCAGGTTGCACCCCAAACCGACCAGCAATATAAGGAGTAACATATGATAATGTAGAACCTATATCAATCAATGCATACGCATCATGAGAAGATACTGATAATATACCTGTAACAACATCAGGCAAAGACCCAAGATCCTGTCGTCCAGTCAGTGCATAGATAGTGTTCTGAGGACCGCCCGAACTAGATACTCCCCCTCTACCTCTACCACATCCTGCTGGTACCTGAGAGATTTTCCCCAGAGGGCACACAAATGATGAGGAACCAGCTGCGGACCCTGTGGGCTGCCATACCTCTGTCATCTCTCAATGGACAGTCACGTATCATATAGCCTGCTAACCACAGACATAACAAGCATCCGTACCTAAACGGCCCTGTCTAGTATGCAACTTACCATACTGAGTACATTATGGTAAAGGTGGCCTCACCTAGATTGAATCACCCCTATATTGAGAACCCGAGGCTCTGGAACTCTGACCTGGTCCGGAATAGATAGGTCGATCAAATCTCTTGCCTGCTAATTGCGGAGGTGCACTAGCTGCTGAATGGCCTGAGTGCCTAGAATACTGCTGCCTCTGACTCCCTCTGAGCTCACTAACAGCACCTGAGGATCCGGCCCTCTTACTATAGCCCCTATCATACTCACGCTCACTCCTCCGCTACTGCTGTCGCTCCTCCAGATTTTGAGTGTGGGCCTGAATGTGAGAAATATATCAAGCAATCATCAATCAAATGTGGTCCCAAACCACTCCCAAATCGGTGGACACGATCTCCCATATCAGCTACTATAGCTGGAGCACACCTAGCCAGTGAATTAAAACGAAGGCTATACTCCCGAGCACTCATGCTCCCCTGTCTAAGGTTCAGGAACCTATCAGCTCTAGCCTGTTGAATCTCTGGTGGCAAATAGTGTCGGAGAAAAGCATTAACAAACTCTTGCCAAACAGGTGAAGGTGAATTTACCCCTCTAGAAGACACCCACGTATTATACCAACGAACAACCACATCTCACAATCTATAAGAGGCCAACTCTAGTAACTCAATATCCGAAGCATGCATTACCCGCAATGTCCTCAACATCTCATCTATGAAGTTCTGCGGTCCTCGTATGGTTTTGATCCAAAGAATTTTGGAGGGTCTAAGTTAATGAAATCACGAACTCTAGCGCAGACAACTCTATCACCATGACCCGTACCCTGCCGCTGGGCCTGAGCAGCTACTAACTGGGTTAACAACTGAATGGCCTCCCTCATCTCCTGGCCTGGGGCATCCAATGGAGGAATTGGGGGTGCTGGAGCTGGAGCTGAGGCTCCTCTATGATCCTCTAGAGCAGGCGGAGTGTGACAGGATCGAGATGGAACCTCATTTTGGGATTCGCCCTCCTCCACCTCTATAGGTGGTACCCATTCAGTTCTCCTTCCTGCCGCTGACTTGCCCTTCTGGGCCGCTGTAGTTTTTCTCTTCACAAGCATCGCTAATATCAGAACACACTATCAAGAAAAAAAAATGAGAGTCCTTACAACATGGCTCTATCGCACGATCTAAGAGGAGAAAGAAAGGTCAATCATTCCTAAATGCCCCGCAGCCTCCTATTTATAAGTGTGGCATGCTTCACACCCATAAAAAAGACTCTACTGGACATGGCTCGCAGACACACCCTAGGAAGAATTGCTCTGATACTACTTTTGTCACGACCCAATCGGAGGGCCATGACGGGAACCCGGAGCTAGCCTACCGAGCACCTCTTGTCATACTTCTCATAATCATATCTAGGTGGACCACAAAAGATAACTCATAAATATCATTATCTGTAAGGGCATGAGTCCAAAAGGTAGGTGCACCACTTTATAAACATCATCAACTATGCCCATATGTACAAGCCGACAAGGCTGCCAAAATGATATACGAAAATATGAACCGATGAGGTTAAGGAACATCTAACTATACACATCGGCCTACGAGCCTCTACATGGAGTTTATAACATCATAAAGATGGGACAGGACCCCGCCATGCCCATATATGTACACAAAAGAATATACCAGCTAAACTGCAGCTCCGAAACAAATGGAGCACTCCTGTACAACCGCTGATGAAGTAGCATAGGGGTCTGGTCCATCTCCTGTTACACCTCGAAAAACTTTCTGCGTCATGTGCATTGTGAGTAAACTAATGTAAGCTCGAAGAGGTCATGAAACCCTTATAAGGTTAATGAATAATCTTACCAAGTGTTAAGCAAGCGTCTAAATGTAACAATTCTTTGTGCTCTCATGCATGCTTTATATATATATGTATCTATTTTATGATACTGAGCCGTGCTATAGTTGGCCAGGTACGGCACCTATTGTGCACACCTATCACGACCCAACCGGAGGGCTATGACGGGCACCCGGTACTAACCCACACGGGCACCTCTTGTCTGATATATGATATGGAGGAAGTTGTATAAATAAAGAAGATGCTGCCCAATTTTCTCTAGCCTTAGTCAAGTATGCTAAGTTATCGATTTTCTAATGTTAGTATAACTCTAACGAAGGTAGAAACGGGAGCATTGAAGGAGAACGTTCAAGCGATAGAATAGTTGAACGAAAAGGTATGTAAGGCTAACCCTTCTTTCAATAAGGCATGGTTCTTTGCCCATATATCTATTCTTTCACGAGCCTATGATGTCCTCCAAATGATTCTATCTCTAAAGCTACTAAATCTCATGATTCTCGTTGTGTTACGATTCTATGAAATTCCTTATATGATGAGTGATCCTCTAAGGATAGATATAATAAAACGACGATAGTAATGATGTCAAAGATGCTTATGACCTCTTATGTATATGTGTTTATGTATGACTATTATGTAACCCCGAGCTTATATGGCCGGGTATGATATGTATTACTCGCGCACAACTGCAGTTGGGTACGGATAACTCTGAGCCTTGATAGGGCCAGGTATGTATAATCACCGAGCCTTGCCATGGACGGGTATGTGAAACACCGATCCTTTATGGTCGGGTATGCTATGAATATGAATACGAATATGAATATGAATATGGATATGAAATGTAAATGAGTACGGATACAAATACGGATACGAATATGATTGTATGTACACAACCACACATTAGAAATGGAAGGTCTCTATGAAAAGCAAGTAAGTGTTTATGACGATGGTTCTACTACCTCTCATCGTATGCTATTTCTTATGTTGTTTATTATGCTTCTATAATGATGTTGATCATGCTTTACATACTTAGTACATTCTTCGTACTGACATCCTTTTATTTGTGGACGCTGCGTCATGCCTGCAGGTGGACAGGGAGACAGGCTTGATCTATAGCTTTATTACTCAAGGACTACGTAGTGGAGCTCCATTTCATTCGGAGCTACAACTTTTGGTATCTATTCTTTTGTGTACATACTCATGGGCATGGCGGGGTCCTGTCCCGCCTATATGATATGACATACTCTCCTTATAGGCTCGTAGACATGTGCATAGGGTTAGATGTATTTGGCCTTGTCGGCTTATATTTTGGATATCATTTTGTTAGCCTCGTTGGCTTATGTACATTGTTGTGGGCATAGTTGTTGATGGTGATATAAATGTATTGTTGCCCAATGGAAATAGTATGAATGATGGATAGAAAGTACGATTTAGCTATGTGGCTCACCTAGATATCAATGTGAATGTATGATAAGAGGTGCCCGGGTGGGTTAGCACCCGGGTACCCGTCATGGCCCTCCGGTTGGGTCGTGACAAAAGTGGTATCAAAGCAATTCTGTCCTAGGGTGTGTCTATGAGCCGTGTCCAATAGATTCTTAGTTATGGGTGTGTTGCGCGCCACACTTATAAACAAGAGGCTGTGGGCATTTTAGGAATGAATGACCTTTTTTCTTTATAAGATCGTGCGATAGAGCCATGATATAAGGACTTATTTTTCCTTAACCGTGTGTTATGTTTTTTAGAGATGCCTGTAAAGATAAAGGCTACGGCAGCCCAAAAGGGCAAGACAGTGGAGAAAAGCTGGCTGAAAGAGCACCATTAACGGTTGTAGAGGAAAGTGAGTTCCAGAATGCGGCTCAATCTCAATCCTCTCATTCAGTGCCTATTTCTGAGGAGCATGAAGGAGCCTCAGCCCCAGCTCCAGCATCTCCAGCTGCACCACCAGATGCTTCAGGCCAAGATGTAAAAGAGGCCATTCATTTGCTTACTCAATTGGTTGCCGCCCAGACTCAGCGGCAAGGTACAGGGTAAGGTGATAGGGCTGTTAGTGCAAGGGCCCGTGATTTTATTAGCTTGAATCCTCCGAAATTCTTTGGATCAAAGCCGGATGAGGACCCTCAGAATTTCATTGATGGAATGTTGAGGACACTTCGGTTAATGCATGCTTTGGACATTGAATCGGTGGAGTTAGCATCCTATAGATTGAGAGATGTCACGATTCATTGGTACACGGTTTGGATGGCTTCACGGGGAGCCAATGCGCCTCCCCCGGTATGACAAGAATTTGTAGATGCCTTCCTCCGACATTACCTGCCTCCAGAGGTTCGGCGAGCTAGAGCCGATAAGTTCTTGAATTTGAGACAAGGAAGCATGAGTGCTTTATAGTATAGTCTCCGCTTCAATTCTTTGGCTAGGTATGCTTCAGCCATGGTAGCGGATATGGGTGACAGAGTGCACCAATTTATGAGAGGCTTAGGGCCACATTTGATAGATAGGTGCTTGACTGCGTCCCTTCAGGAAAATATGGATATTTCACGCATTCAAGCCCATGCTCAAAATTTAGAAGAAAGAAAACAACAACAAAGAAGTGAGCGTGAGCGTGAGCATGATAGAGGGTATAACAAGAGGGATAGATCTTCGGGTCCGATGAGTGAGTTTAGTGGCGGGCACAGACAGAAGTTTTCTAGGCATTCAGGCCATTCTATGCCTAGTGCGCCTCCACGATTTACAGGCTAGAGATTTGATAGATCTATTTATTCCAGGCCGAGTCAGAGTTTTTCGGGATCTCAGTTCAGGGGTGATTCGAGTCAGGTGAGGCCACCCATGCCACGATGTTCCCAGTATGGGAAGTTACAGTAGGTCCAGAGCCGATTAGGTTCAGAGGTTTGCTATTCATGTGGTCGGCCATGCCATATTATGCGTGATTGCCCCTCGGTTGGTGGTAGAGGTAGGACACAGCCTTCAAGGTCGGTAGCTGGATCCTCATCATCAATACGCCCTATGGGGCCAGGTTCATATGTGCCAGTCGGCCTTGGTAGAGGCAGAGGGAGAGTCCCCAGTTCTAGCGGTCCTCAACACCGTATTTATGCTTTGGCTGGACACCACGATCTTGAGTCTTCTCCTGATGTTATCACGGGTATATTATCAGTATTTTCTCATGATGTATATGCTTTGATAGATCCGGGCTCCATATAGTCATATGTTACTCCATATATTGCGGGTCGGTTTAGAGTCAAACCGGAGTCTATCAAACCTTTTGAAGTGTCTACACCCGTTGGTGAATCGATAATAGCTAGCCGAGTATAGAAACTGTGTAGTTGTGATTTGTGACCATCGTACTATGGTTGACTTACATGAGTTAAAAATGGTGGATTTTGATGTTATTATGGGTATGGATTGGTTGGCTTCTTGCTATGCCAATGTTGATTGTAGAATGAAAATGGTTCGTTTCTAATTTCCGGGAGAACCAGTTTTAGAATGGAAAGGGAATACTGCATCACCAAAAGGTAGGTTTATTTCCTACCTAAAGGCAAGGAAAATGATCACAAAAGGTTGCAATTATCATCTAGTTTGGGTTCAAGATGTAGAAGCTGAGCCGCCAACTCTTCAATCAATCCCCGTGGTGAATGAGTTTCCGGATGTATTTCCAGATGAAGTTCCAGGCCTTCCTCCGGAAAGAGAGATTGATTTTGCTATTGATGTGTTGCCAGACACCAAGCCTATATCTATTCCACCTTATAGAATGGCTCCCGCAGAGTTGAAAGAATTGAAGGAGCAATTGAAGGACTTGCTTGAGAAAGGCTTTATTAGGCGTTGTTCATCCCTGTGGGGAGCACCCGTGTTGTTTGTCCGAAAGAAAGATGGCTCCTTGCGAATGTGCATTGACTATCGGCAACTAAATAAGGTGACGATTAAGAATAAATATTCTCTTTCGAGGATTGATGACTTATTTGACCAATTACAAGGTACCAAATGGTTTTCAAAGATAGATTTGAGATCTGGGTTTCATGAAGTGAGAGTTAGGGAGAAAGATATCCCTAAGACATCCTTCAGAACAAGATATGGCCATTTTGAGTTCCTGGTAATGTCATTTGGACTAACTAATGCATCGGCTGTGTTTATGGATTTGATGAACGATGTGTTCAGGCCTTTCCTATATTTATTTGTGATTGTATTCATCGATGATATCTTGGTGTATTCTAGATCCGAGATAGAACATGCGGATCATTTGCGTACTGTCCTTAGAGTTCTTCGAGTTCGAGAGTTATTCGCCAAATTTTCCAAGTGTGAGTTTTGGTTGAACTCAGTGACATTTTTGGGGCACATTGTTTCAACCAATGATATTCGGGTAGATAGCCAAAAGATTGAGGCCGTGAAGACTTGGCCAAGGCCCATGATTCCTATGGAGGTTCATAGTTTTCTGGGCTTAGCAGGTTATTACAGGAGATTTTTAGAAGGGTTTTCTTCTATTTCTGTACCACTCACAAAGTTGACCCAGAAATCAGCAAAGTTTCAATGGACGGATGCTTGTAAACGTAGTTTCCAAGAGCTAAAGGATAGATTAACTTCTGCCCCAGTCCTGACACTTCTAGAGAGATTGGAAGGTTATGTTGTTTATTACGATGCTTCAGGTATTGGCCTAGGCTGTGTGTTGATGCAACATGGCAAGGTGATTGCGTATGCTTCAAGGCAATTACGGAAACATGAGAGAAATTATCCAACCCATGACCTTGAATTGGCTGCATTAATTCATGCATTAAAGATGTGGAGACATTATTTTTATGGTGTCCATGTGGATATTTATACAAATCATAAGAGCGTTCAGTATATCTTCAAGCAGAAAAAGTTGAATTTGCGGCAACGACGATGGTTGGAATTGCTAAAAGATTATGATGTTAATATCCTATATCACCCTGGAAAGGCGAATGTTGTGGCTGATGCTCTTAGCCGTGAATCTATGGGAAGTTTGTGTGATGTCTAGCCAGAAAAAAGAGAAATGGCTCGTGAGCTCCAGCAGTTAGCTAGCCTAGGAGTTCGAGTAGTGGACTCAGGTAGTATGGGAGCTACCATTTAAGATGCAGCAGTCTCGTCGCTAGTAGTGAAAGTGAAGGAGCGACAATATGAAGATCCCATGCTAGCTTATTACAGAGATACACTCTCTCAGAAGGAGAAGTCATCATTTGAGGTCTCAGGAGATGGAGTTCTCCGATGCCGAGGCAGATTATGTGTTCCTGATGTGGCAGGATTATGCCACCAGATATTGAGGGAAGCCCCATTGCTCTCGTTATTCTGTCCACCCACGAGCAACAAAAATGTATCATGATCTTAAATCTATTTATTGGTGGAATGGGATGAAGACGGATATTGCGAAATCTGTAGCTCAATATCCCAACTATCAGCAAGTGAAAATCGAGCACCAAAAGCCGGGCGGATTGTTGCAAGCTATAGAAATTCCAACTTGGAAGTGGGAAGTAATTAACATAGACTTCATTACAGTCTTACCCCGTTCTCGTCGTAAGTATGACTCTATATAGGTGATTGTGGATAGGCTCACGAAGTCAGCTCATTTATTACCAGTCAGAACTATATATGTGGCAGAAGATTATGCAAAGCTTTATGTTAAAGAGATAGTACGACTTCACGGTGTTCAAGTATCTATTATCTCTGATGGAGGAACTCAGTTTACAGCTAATTTTTGGAAGTGCTTCCAAGAGGGTTTAGGGACTCAGGTGAGCCTTTTCACGACATTTCATCCGTAGACTGACGGACAAGCTGAACGTACCATTCAGACTCTCGAGGATATGCTACGGGCATGTATGATGGATTTTGGAGGTAATTGGGATGATCACTTACCACTTATTGAATTTGCTTATAATAATAGTTATCATTCTAGCATCCAAATGGCACCATATGAGGCTTTATATAGGCGAAAGTGTAGATCCCCAATTGGGTGGTTCGAAGTAGGAGAGACTAAATTGATAGGGCCAGACTTGGTCCAGCAAGCCATAGAGAAAGTTAAGCTCATACAAGATCGGTCATTAGCATCCCAAAGTCGTCAAAAGTCCTATGCAGACAATCGTCGAAGGGACTTAGAGTTCCAAGTTAAAGATTGGGTGTTCTTAAAAGTGTCACCAATGAAGGGTGTAATGAGATTTGGCAAAAAGGGAAAGCTTAGTCCTCGGTACATTGGGCCTTATGAGATTGTGCGCAAGGTAGGCAAAGTGGCTTACGGATTAGATCTACGTCCTGATTTGGAGTCAGTTTACTCAGTTTTCCATGTCTCGATACTTCGTAAATATGTTGGAGATCCTACTAGGATCGTGCCAGTGAATGATGTTCAAGTGACAGAAAAGTTGACTTATGAAGAGGTTCTCATTACCATATTAGATAGGCAAGTACGGAGGCTTAGAAACAAAGAAGTGGCCTCAGTTAAGGTTTTGTGGAGAAACAATAACCGAGAAGAAATGACATGGGAAGCAGAAGAAAATATGAAATCCAATTACCCGCACTTATTACAACCCCCAAGATAGATCCAAGATGAGACATCAAGATCAGGAGGTATGTATGTTTTCCTTTTTATGCATTTGGGTCGTGTGTGGCCAAACTCTATTGCTATTATGTTGTAGCCCTGTGAGGCATTGTTATTATAGGCCTGTGAGGCATTGTTATTATGGGCCTGTTATTATGTTGTGGCCCTGTGAGGAATTGTTATTATGGGCTGTTGTGACAGGATGGTAGTGCCATATTACAGGGGAAACTCTGGCGAAATTTTTATAGAATCCCCGAGAGCCTAACATTTGAGGACGAATGTTCTTAAGAGGGAGATAATGTTACACCTCGGGAAAATTTTCCGTTAATGCACAGTGAATAGACTAACGGAGGGCACAAAGTATGTGATGTGTTAATAAGTAAGAAATAGCATTTGATGACCCTAATTGGGATTTCAAAGACATTCCAGGTAAGAGAAGAAAGTTTGCCAAGGAAGGCAACGTATACGTTATGTATCGGGAGAGATTTGCGAGTAACAAGTTAATGATGAATTAATGATGTTTTGGAGAAGAGTTATAGCGTCCCTTAGATTGTTAATGAGGTGCTAAACAAGTGTTAAGAAGGTTCCATAAGAATTGGAGATCAAACGAGTCGACGAGATCGAGTTCGGAGAAACTGGGCATTATACGGCCCAACATACTGGCCGTATAAAATATACTGGCCGTATGTTAGGCCGTATATTCAGCCCAGATTGCCAGCCTCACAGGACCAAATCTACGGCCAGACATACGGTCAGTATAAATTATACGGACCGTATGTTGGTCCATAGAATTTGGTCGGGAAAGATTGTGTATTATTAATAAGGGGACCAAGATCATTTCATTTCATTTCCTCTTCACTCCCCTTCACTCTAGAACTCTCTAGAACATTTTTCCACACCTCTCCTACAAGAATTCAAGAGATATTAATGATCAACTTCTTGAAACCAAGAGAATCAAGTGTAAGAAACTCATTAAAGCTCATCCAAGACAAGAAATCCAAGTGGAGGTGGAACTAGACCGAATCTACGGCCAGACATACAGTCCATATCAATTATACGGACCGTATATTGGTCCGTAGAACCTAGACGGGACAGATTGTGAATTATTAAAAAAGGGGACCAAGTTCATTTCATTTCATTTCATCTTCACTCCCATTCTCTCAAGAACTCTCTAGAATGTTTCTCCATACCTCGTCGATGAGAATTCAAGAGAAATTAATGATCAACTTCATCAAACCAAGAGAATTAAGTGTGAGAAACTCATTAAGGTTCATCCAAGACAAGAAATCCATATGGAAGTTAAACTAGGGTTTTGCTCAAGTGAAGTGTTTCCACCCAAGGTCCATTCCTACACCATCTAAGGTAAGTTTCATGGTCTTTCCATGTTGTTTGAGGTATTGAGAGGTTGAAAGACTTGGATTGTAGAAGGAGATAGAAAATGGGTCATGAATGTGAGAATAGTGATATTTTTGAGTAGTAGCTTGGATTGATTCAAGATTCTTGAAATGTTGTGATTATGATTAGGTTATAAATGACATTAAGAACATGGAATAAACATTGTATATGAGTGAACGTAATAGTGTGCTATGACCATGGATATGGATGATTTGAAGTGAATTGGGAAATATGGATAATGTAGGTGAATAAAGACTATTGCTTATGAGGTTGTGAATATTATTATAGATGTTTGGGAGTTGATATATGATATGGAGGAAGTTGTATAAATAAAGGAGATGCTGCCCATTTTTCTCTAGCCTTGGTCAAGTATGCTAAGCTATCGATTTTCTAATGTTAGTATAACTCTAATGAAGGTAGAAACGGGAGCATTGAAGGAGAACGTTCAAGCGATAGAATAGTTGAACGAAAAGGTATGTAAGGCTAAACCTTCTTTCAATAAGGCATGGTTCTTTGGCCATATTTGTATTCTTTCATGAGCCTATGATGTCCTCCAAATGATTCTATCTCTAAAGCTACTAAAGCTCAAGATTCTCGTTATGTTATGATTCTATGAAATTCCTTATATGATGAGTGATCCTCTAAGGATAGATGTAATAAAACGATGATAGTACTGATGTCAAAGATGCTTATGAGCTCTTATGTATATGTGTTTATGTATGACTATTATGTAACCCCGAGCTTATATGGCCGGGTATGATATGTATTGCGCGCGCACCACTGTAGTTGGGTACGGATAACCCTGAGCCTTGGTAGGGATAGGTATGTATAATTACCTAGCCTTTCCATGGCCGGGTATGTGAAACACCGATCCTTCATGGTCGAGTATGCTATGAATATGAATATGAATATAAATACGAATATGAATATGAATATGAATATGAAATATAAATGATTATGGATACGGATACAAATATGGATACGGATATGGATGTATGTACACAATCACGCATTAGAAATGGAAGGTCCCTATGAAAAGCAAGTAAGTGTTTATGATGATGGTTCTACTACCTCCCATCTTATGCTATTTCTTATGTTGTTTATTATGCTTCTATAATGATATTGATCATGCTTTACATACTCAGTACATTCTTCGTACTGACGTCCTTTTGTTTGTAGACGCTGCGTCATGCCCGCATGTGGACAGGGAGACAGGCTTGATCTATAGCTTTATTACTCAGGGACTACGTAGCGGAGCTCCATTTCATTCGGAGATACACCTTTTGGTATCATTTCTTTTGTGTACATACTTATGGGCATGGCGGGGTCCTGTCCTTCCTATATGATATGACATACTCTCCTTAGAGGCTCGTAGACATGTGTATATGGTTAGATGTATTTGGCCTTGTCGGCTTATATTTTGGATATCATTTTGTTAGCCTCGTCGGCTTATGCAAATTGTTGTGGGCATAGTTGTTGATGGTGATATAAATGTATTGTTGCCCAATGGAAATAGTATGAATGATGGATAGAAAGTATGATTTAGCTATGTGGCTCGCCTAGATGTAATTGTGAATGTATGATAAGAGGTGCTCGGGTGGGTTAGCACCGGGCACCCGTCATGGCCCTCCGGTTGGGTCGTGACATTGTCGTACATTCATATTCACATCTAGGTGAGCCACATGGCCTACTCATGATTGCTATACATCAATAATACTAATTTCATTGGGCAATGACACATTTATATCATCATCAACAACTATGCCCATATCCATATACACAAGCCGACGAGGCTAACAAAATAATATACAAAATATGAGCCGACAAGGCTAAAAGACATCTAACTATACACAACTGTCTACGACCCTCTAAAGAGAGTATGTAACATAATATTGATGAGATAGCGCCCCGCCTTGCCCATATGTATGTACACAAAAGAATAATACCAACAGTTGCAGCTCCGGATCAAAAGGAGCTCCTCTATGCAGTCCTTGAACAAGTAATCTATGGATCAAGTCTGTCTCCCCGTCCACCTGCGGGCATGATGCAGTGTTCACAAATAAAAGGACGTCAGTACGAATAATGTACTGAGTATGTAAAGCATAATCAACATCATAATATAAGCATAAGAAATAACATAAGATAGGAGAGTCATGAGATAATAGAGCCATTTGTAGCTCTAGTGGCGATCATCATGTTTTCTTACCTTTTTCCTAATAGGAACCTTCCATTTCTACTGTTTACTTATATATTAGTACCATACCCAACCATAAAGGTTCGGTGTCTCACATACCCGGCCATGACAAGGCTCGGTGTTATACATACCCGGCCCTACCAAGTCTCAGTGTTATTCGTACCCAACTGTAGTGGTGTGCGCGCGATAGATATCATACCCAGCCATATAAGCTCGATGTTACATAATGGACATACATAGATATACATGCATGCATAGGTGTCCATAAGTATCATCAACATCATCATCGTCATTGTTTTCATTGCATCTTCCCTTAGAGAATCAACTATCATACAAAAGAGGTAGTAGCATCGTGAAAATATCGAGAATCATGAGCTTTAGTAATTCTTAGGGATGGAGTCATTTGGGAGACATTATGGAACTCATGAGAAGGTATATAGGAATGGAATCATGCCTTTATGATAGAAGGGTTTGCCTTACATACCTCGTCGTCTTCTTAACTACTTAACGTTCCCCGTCGAAGCTTGGAGAATCTACATTTAGAAGGATTCATACCATGGTTAAGCCTTAATGATATTCTTAATTTCAAACTAGAATAATTCATGGGCTAACGAAAATTGGGCAACATTTCCCCTATTTCATCAACTTCCACCATATTACAAAAAAACTCCCAAAAATCCATAATAACACCCACAATATCATAATCAAGTAATCACATTCCATTAAGTCTTCAAAATTCATTCTCATATTCAACTTATACTAACAACTTCTCACCCAACCTTAGCACATTTTCATACAACGCTTCCTCATCACCATTATTACCTTCCATAACAAGATTATATCCATATTATACTAAGAATCATAACTTAAGTTTGCCTACTACTCAAAAACATCATAAAAGCTACATTTGGATCTTGTTTTCTACTTTCTTCTTCTATCCAAGTTGTTCAACAACCAAGCATTCTTGAGAACATGAAACAAGCATGGAAACTAACCTTTTATCTCAAAGAAATGGGCTTTGGAGCAAGATATCACCTTGAGTGAAAACCCTAGCTTCAATACTCAAGTTGTTCTTGAAGTCTATTAACCCTAATGAGCCTTCCAACACACGAACACTTCAATTCTTGCTATTTGATCTTTGTTTTCTCTTGGGTTTGAGTGGAATATGCTTGGAGAAGGGTTTTTGAGCTCTCAAGACTTTGGAAATATGGGAAACGAAATAACATAACATGGGTCACTTATATAAAAAAGAAAAAAGAAAAGCTAGCCGACGGGATTTATACGGAAACTTATACGTTCCGTATAAGTGACCGTATAATATCGCGAAAACCTTTCCAAACACGTCTTGCATTTCACTTCCTTCAACAAACTTAGGCTCATATATTCATATAACTTTGAAATCTTATGGTGCGCACTTTAACATACCTGATACTCTCCTTAATCTCGTAAGGACTTCATGTTCATCTTAAGCTCACATTAGTCTACTCACAAGGCCACAACCCGAAATTTCCGAGATGTAACATTCTCTTCCATACAGAGCTTCATATGGAGCCATCTGGATGCTAGAATGATAACTGTTGTTGTAGCTAAATTCGATAAGTGACAAATGTTCATCCCAATTTCCTCCGAAGTCTAGTACACATGCCCGAAACATGTCTTCCAAGTTCTAAATAGTGCGTTCAGCTTGTCCATCAGTTTATGGGTGAAATCTTGTACTAAGTCTCACTTGAGTATCCAAATCTTCTTGGAAAGACTTCCAGAATTTAGCAGTAAATTGTGCTCCCCTATCTGTGATAATAGATACTGGGACACCATGAAGTAGCACTATCTCCTTAAGATACAACCTTGCATAATCTTCTGCTGTTTATGTGGTTCTGACCGGAAGATGAGCTGATTTCGTGAGTCTGTCAACAATTACCCATATAGAGTCATCCTTGCGCCGGGAACAAAGCAAACCTACAATGAAATCCATGTTGATCACTTCCCATTTCCAAGTTGGAATTTCTATTGCTTGCAATAACCCTCCTGACTTTTGATATTCAATTTTCACTTGTTGGCAATTTGGACATTGAGCTACAAATTCTGCTATGTCCTTTTTCATTCCATCCCATCAATACATTAGCTTAAGATCGCGGTACATCTTTGTCTCTCCTGGGTGAATGAAATACCGAGAGTAATGATCTTCTTCTAGAATCTGACGATGTAGTCCTGAAACATCTGGAACACATAGCTTGTCTCGGTACCTAAGAACTCCATCTGCAGAAACTTCAAATAGCGACTTCTTTTTCTCAGGAAATGTATCTCTATAGTGACTCAACTGGGGATCATCATATTGGCGCCTTCTTACTTTGTGTCTAAAGATGAAATAGCTAGGTTATGAATACCAACCCCTGCATTGCCTGAATCAATTAAACAAACTCCGAGGCTAGCTGGCTAGTGAAGCTCATGGGTTAATTCTTTCTTCTCCGGAGGAACCTCACATATACTACCCATTGATTTGCGGCTTTGTGCATCAGCTACTACATTCGCCTTTCCAGGATGATATAAAATACTCACATTATAATCTTTTAAAAATTCTAACTACCGCCTCTATCGTAGATTTAACTCATTCTGCTTGAAAATATATTGGAGACTCTTGTGATCTTTATAAATATAAACATGTACACCATACAAGTAATGTCTCCACATTTTTAGTGCATGAATAACCGCAACTAATTCAAGATCATGGGTCGGGTAATTCTTCTCATGTTTCTGTAACTGCCTTGAAGCATAGGCAATAACTCTGCCATGCTGCATCAATACACAACCTAACCCAACACCAGAGGCATCACAATACACAACATAACCATCTGGTCCTTCGAGAAGTGTCAGGACTGGGGCTGAAGTTAATTTGTCCTTCAATTCCTGGAAACTGTGTTCACAAGCATCGGTCCACTGAAATTTTACTGATTTCTGAGCTAGCTTCATTAATGGTGCTGAAATAGAAGAAAATCCTTCCACAAACCTTCTGTACTAGCCTGCTAATCCCAAGAAGCTACAGACTTCTATAGGCGCTGTAAGCCTTGGCCAAGTCTTCACAGCCTCAATATTTTGAGTATCCACTCGAATGCCGTCAGCTGAAATATATGACCCAGAAAAGTTATAGAATTTAGCCGGAACTCACATTTCGAAAGTTTAGCATACAATTCACGAGTCCGAAGAATCTGAAGGACAATACGCAAATGGTCCGCTTCTGTCCGACAGTATACTAGAATATCATTTATGAATACGATCACCAACAGATCTAAGAAAGGCCTGAATACATTATTCATCAAATTCATAAACACTACCGGAGCGTTAGTCAAACCAAATGACATTACCCGAAATTCATAATGGCCATACCTGGTTCTGAAAGCCGTTTTTGGAATATCTTCTTCTCTAACTCTCACCTGATGATACCCTGATCTCAAATCAATTTTGGAAAACCACTTGGCACCTTGTAATTGATCAAACAAATTATCGATTCTCGGGAGTGGATATTTATTCTTGATTGTCACCTTATTCAACTGTCTATAATCAATGCACATTCGTAGGGAGCCATCTTTATTTCTCACAAACAAGACAGGTGCTCCCCATGGCGATGCACTAGGCCTAATGAATCCCTTCTCGAGCAAATCTTTCAGTTGTTCCTTTAGCACTTTTAATTTTGCAGGAGCCATTATGTAAGGAGGAATAGATATAGGTTTAGTATCAGGCAACACATCGATAGCGAAATCAATCTCCCATTCCGGTGGAAGGCCTGGAAGTTCATCTGGGAATACATCTGGGAACTCATTTACTACCGGAACAGATTGGAAAGTCGGCGGCTTTGATTCGGTGTCATGGACTCGGACTAAATGATAAATATAGCCTTTGGCGATCATCTTCCTTGCCTTAAGGTAGGAAATAAACCTACCTCTTGGAGACACTGTATTTCCTTTCCATTCAAGCACGGGTTCTCCCGGGAATTGGAATCGAACTATTTTCATTCTGCAATTAACATTAGCATAACAAGAGGCCAACCAATCCATGCCCATAATCACATCAAAATCTAACATTTCAAGCTCAACCAAATCAACTTTAGTCTAACTATCACATACCACAATCACATAATTTTTATACACTTATCTAGCTATTACTGGATCACCAACCAGAGTAGATACCTCGAAAGTTTTAATTAGCTCGGGTTTCACCCCAATCAATGCGTAAACATCATGAGAGAATATGGAAAGTATACTTGTAACCACATCTGGGGAGGACTTAAGATCCTGACATCCGGCTATAGCATAAATACGGGGCTGGGTACCACCTGAACTGGATTGTTACACCTCGGAAATTTTCCGCGAGCCTACAATGGATAGACCAATGAAGGGTATGAGTGTGCGATGTTTTACTAAGTAGGGAATGACTAACTATGAATTTTTGGAAATAAGAAAGTTGCGGAATTTTATTTCAGCCCAGTGGTCGTAAAGTGATTTATGACCCGTAAAGTGATTTACGGACCGTAAAGTGCCATCGTCCTTCAACATTTCAAAAATTTTGACTTTCCGTTAAATGTTGAAATGGTAAAATACAGACCGTAAATCGAAATACGGCCCGTAAACTGAGTCGTAAACTGCCATGATCTCCAGCCAACCTTTCTGTTTTTGGTATGCTTAAATACGACCACGTTATACGGCCCGTAAACTATGGTTTACGACCACTGTACACCCCGACTTCTGTTCATTAAAAATCAGATTTTGAGTATTAAAAAGGGATCCTAACCTCATTTTATTTCATTTCTCATCTCCACAACTCAAGAACATCCTAGAAAATTCTCCAAACACTTCATCCATAATAATTCAAGAGAATCAAAGGAAAACCAAAATCAACAGCATCAAATCCATGAAACAAAGTGTATGAAATGCAAGTAAAAGTCATCTATCTGAAGAAAACCCAAGAAAGGTGAAGTAGGGTTTTGGGGCAAAGAAGGCATTACTACTCAAGACTTATTCAACCATCATCTAAGGTAAGTTTCATGACTTTATCACATTGTTTAAGGTATTGGAAAGCTAAGATGCTTGAATTGTAGAAAGACATGGAAAATGGGTCTTGAAGGAGTGAATAGTGTCACAATTGAATGATAGTTAAATGAAATCAAGAATGTTGATATACTATGACCATGAATACGTTGTAAATGATGTTTAGACCATGAAATGAGTATTATATATGAGAAAATTTGATAACGAGCTATAACCATAAATGTGGAGAAATTGGAGGAAAACGGTGGAATGTGGCAAATGTAGATAAATGACGATTGTTGATACGATATTGTGAGTATTGTGGTGAATGTTTGGTAGTTGAAATGAAATATGGGAAAAGTAGTAGAAACAAAGGAAATGCTGCCCAATTTTTCCCTAGAAATAGTAGCGCGTTCTTCTCGTCGATCGACTAACGATGGTATGAATTCTCTCATGAAGGTAGCGACGTGACATTAAAGGAGAGCAAGTGAACGATAGCCTAGCTAAACGACAAGGTATGTGAGGCTAGTCCTTTCCTTCTAATGGATTGAATCCTATAGCATAAATTGCTTTCCTCTTCATGAGTTCATGTATTCCGAAGAAAGCTAAAAAGCCTATATCTATAAATGTCTATATAAGATAAGAGATATAATACGATGATGCCATAATGATAGAGATCTTATTGATTACTTACACTCACCTTATGTGCTAATCCCTTCAAGGTGAGGCAGAATGTCAATAATTGCTCCATAATGAAATCGGGGGATCACGACCTTACGTCACCCGATAAAGTATAGTTGATCTTGAGCTTTACGCAAGTACTATAATAATATGAGCATGTCATGATAATATTACACCGTGCCTAGTTGGCCGGGCAGTCACCACTAAGGCGGGCAGGTATACGGATACACCATGACCATTTGGCATGGGCAGACACCACTAGTGGGCGGCATGAGATGGTACCCCGGACGCGGGAGGCCTGGACGCGGGCTATTGTTATTGATTATCACACCATTCCAATATGGACGGGCAACTTACATATTATGCATATATGATAAGATGATGAGCATGAGTAACACATCATGCATTACTTCTCTTATGATTGTCATTCAGATCCAGATGTTTCATATTATTTTTGTCTTCCTTCATTGTTTACGCCTCTCATACACAGTACAATATTCGTACTGACGTCCGTTTTCTTTGGACGTTGTGTTCATGCCCACAGGTAGACAGGGAGGTGAGCTTGATCCAGATCCATAGTAGCTGTCAGCTGATTGAGAGCACTCCATCATTCGGAGGTGCTTGTGATTCTCCTTTTGGTATATATGCATATTTTGGGCACGACGGAGTCTTGTTCCGTCTATATATATATATATATATACAGTCTATCAGTAGAGGCTCGTAGATACGCAGTGTGGGTTAGATGGTCTCACAAGATGTTATTATGTGTATATATTATTTTGATGGCCGTGAGGCAAATGTATAGAAAGCATTTATACTCTATCTAAAATATGTTTTCCCTATAATTCGTGTATGAAGTTGATAAAAGGGCTTTAAGTGAGTAAGATGAGTAGTAGAGTGAGTGGTGCTCGGTGGCTAGCCCCGGGTACCCGTCGCGGCCCCTAGCTGGGTCATGACAAAAGTGGTATCAGAGAGGTTCAGTCCTAGGAAGTGTCTACGAGCCGTGTCTAGTAGAGTCTTGTTTATGGTGTGTTACGCGCCACATCAATAAACAAGAGGCTACAGGGCATTTAGGAAAATGACCATCTTTCTTCTATGAGATCGTGCGATAAAGCCACGTATAAGATTCCATTCTTTCTAAAAGTGTGTTATGATTTCAGAATGCCGCCAAAGGGAAAAGCTACAGTTGTCCAGAAGGGCAAAGCTACGACAAAAAGATGGGCAAAAAGAGAGCCTCTAATGAATGTAGAAGAGGGCGAATCACAAAATGAGGCCCCGCCCAATGTAGAAGAGCAAGAAGGAGCCTCGGCTCCGATTCCTCCAGCGGGTGCTTCGGGTCAACAAGTGACTAAGGCCATACATTTATTAACCCAATTGGTTGCCGCCCAGGCACAATGACAGAATGCGGGCCCGAGTGATCGTTCAGCTAGCACGAGAGCTCGTGATTTTATGACCTTAAATCCTCCAGAGTTCTTTGGGTCGAAATAGGATGAAGATCCACAAAACTTCATTGATGAAATGCTGAGGACCTTAAAGTTTATTCATGCCTCCGCGACTGAATCCGTGGTGTTGGCTTCTTATAGACTCCGCGATGTGGCGGTATTATTATACAACAACTGGGTAGCATCAAGGGGAGAGAACGCGCCTCCTCCGGTTTGGCAAGAATTTGTGGATGCTTTTATTCGTCATTATTTGCCACCCGAGGTCCGCCGAGCTAGAGCGGACAGGTTCTTGAATCTAAAGCAAAGAAGCATGAGTGCTCGGGAATATAGCTTACAATTTAATTCTTTGGCCAGGTATGTCCCGACTATGGTGGCCGACATGGGGGATCGAGTGCACAGGTTTGTGAGTGGTCTGGGACCACATTTATTCAAAGATTCCTTGACAGCCTCATTGCAGGACGGGATGGACATTTCCCGTATAGAAGCCCATACTCATAATTTAGAGGGACAACAGCCACCACAAAGAAGTGATCGTGATACTGACAGGAGACAAGGCAAGAGGGCTAGATCTATGGGAGCCAGCAGTGAGTATAGAGGGGGACCGAGACAGACGTATTCTAGGCATTCAGACCAGTCAGTGACTAGTGCGCCTTCCAGATTTCCAGATAGGAGGTTTGACCATTCTTTCCGGTCAGGACAGGGCCAGAGTTCGAGGGCCTCGGATTTTCAATCCAGAGGGGATTTTAGTCAGAGGGGACCCCCAGTACCGCGGTGCAGCCAGTGCGGTAGACTACATTCCGGACAGTGTCATTGAGGTTCGGACGCCTGCTATGCCTGCAGTCAAGTTGGCCATATGATGAGAGATTGTCCCTCGATAAGAGATAGAGTCGGGACTCAGGCCATAGGTTCAGCAGCGGGTTCTTCTTCGGTACGCCCGACAGCACAGATTCCTCAACTTCAGCAGGTAGAGGTAGAGGCAGAGGGGGAGCATCTACTTCAGGTGCCGTTCAGCCCCGCGTATATGCTTTAGCCGGGCGACAGGATCTTGAGTCTTCCCCAGATGTCGTCAAAGGCACATTAACTATATTTTCCCGTGCTATATATGCTTTGATCGATCCGGGTTATACCTTATCTTATGTTACTCCGTATGTTGCTGACTGTATCGGGGTGAAACCCGAGCCAATTAGACCTTTTGAGGTATTCACTCCGGTTGGTGATCCGGTAATAGCGAGGAAAGTGTAAAAAAATTGTGTAGTTGGCATATGTGATCGCCGAACAAAAGCTGATTTGATTGAGCTGGAAATGCTTGATTTTGATGTAATTATGGGTATGGATTGGTTGGCCTCGTGCTATGCTAATGTAGATTGCCGGACGAAGATGGTTCGATTTCAATTCCCAGGAGAGCCCGTGCTTGAATGGAAGGGTAATACGGCATCCCCAAAGGGTAGGTTTATTTCCTACCTTAAGGCAAGGAAGATGATAGCCAAGGGCTACATTTACCATCTAGTTCGAGTTCATGATACCGAGGCAGATACACCGACCTTTCAATTAGTTCCGGTGGTGAATGAATTCCCAGATGTGTTTCCAGACGAACTTCCAGGTCTTCCTCCAGAAAGAGAGATTGATTTTGCCATCGATGTGTTACCGGACACTCAGCCTATTTGTGTTCCTCCTTATCGAATGGCTCTGGCAGAATTGAAAGAGCTAAATGCGCAGTTGAAAGACTTACTCGAGAAGGGTTTCATTAGGCCTAGTTCATCACTGTGGGGAGCACCGCTATTGTTCATAAGGAAGAAAGACAGTTCTCTACGAATGTGTATCGATTACAGGCAGTTGAACAAGGTGACGGTGAAAAACAAATATCCTCTTCCAAGGATTGATGACTTATTCGATCAATTGCAAGGTGCCAAATGGTTTTCTAAAATATATTTGCGATCGGGTTATCATCAGGTGAGAGTTAGAGAAGCGGACGTTCCCAAAACAGTCTTCAGAACGAGATATGGCCACTATGAATTCCGAGTGATGTCATTCGGGTTGACTAACGCTCCGGTTGTATTTATGAAGATGATGAACAACGTATTCAGGCCTCTCTTGGATCTATTTGTGATTGTATTTAGTGATGATATTCTGGTATATTCTCGCACGGAATTGGAACATGCAGATCATTTGAGGACCGTTCTTGGTATTCTTCGAGCCCGGGAGCTATATGCAAAATTTTCGAAATGCGAGTTTTGGCTGAATTCTGTGACATTTCTGGGTCATATTATTTCCAATGACGGTATTCGAGTCGACACTCAGAAAATTGAAGCAGTAAAGACTTGGCCAAGGCCTACGATGCCTACAGAAGTTCGTAGTTTTCTGGGTTTAGCAGGCTACTATAGAAGGTTTGTAGAGGGATTTCATCCATTTCAGCCCCATTGACGAAGTTAACCCGGAAATCGGCTAAATTCCAATGGAATGACGCTTGGGAACGTAGTTTCGAAGAGTTGAAAAATAGGTTGACCTCTGCTCCAGTTTTAACACTTCCAGGAGGGCCGGATGGCTATGTCGTGTATTGTGATGCCTCTGGTGTGGGACTAGGATTTGTATCAATGAAACATGGGAAGGTTATTGCATATGCTTCGAGACAGTTGCAGAAACATGAACAGAATTATCCAACTCATGATCTCGAATTGGCCGCGGTTATTCATGCGTTGAAGATATGGAGACATTATTTGTATGGTGTGCACGTTGATATCTATACGGATCACAAAAGCCTCCAACATATTTTTAAGCAAAAGGAGTTGAACCTGCGACAGAGGCGGTGGTTAGAATTGTTGAAAGACTATGACGTGAATATTTTGTACCATCCCGGAAAAGCAAACGTAGTAGCTGACGCGTTCAGCCGCCGATCAATGGGCAGGCTATGCGAAATCCCTCCGGAAAAGAAAGAGATGGTTCATGAGCTCCACCAACTAGCTAATCTTGGAGTACGTGTAATGGATTCGGGTGATGCAGGAATTAGCATCAATGATCCCACAGTTTCATCCTTGAATATAAAAGTGAAAGAACGACAATATGAAGATCCACAAATGTGTCATTACAGTAATGTCTCTCGTGAAAAAGATAAGTCTCCATTCGAAGCCTCCGTAGATGGAGTCCTTAGATATCGAGGCAGGCTATGTGTGCTGAATGTAGTAGAATTACGCCAACGGATTCTAGAGGAAGCACACTATTCTCGGTACTCTATTCATCCAGGTGCAACCAAGATGATCATGATCTCAAATTGCTATATTGGTGGGATGGCATGAAACGAGACATAGCAGAATTTGTAGCCCAATGCTTAAATTGCCAGCAAGTGAAAGAAGAACATTAGAAGCCAGGGGGCTTATTACAAGCAATGGAAATTCCTACGTGGAAGTGGGAAATCATTAATATGGATTTTATTGTGGGATTACCCCGTTCACGGGGGAAATATGATTCTATATGGGTGATCGTGGACAGACTCACAAAAGCAGCTCATTTCCTCCCAGTTAGAACCACGTATTCGGCAGAAGATTATGCCAGGTTGTATTTAAAAGAAATTGTGCGACTCCATGGAATTCCACTAGCCATTATTACCGAAAAAGGGGCACAGTTTACAGCCAAGTTTTGGAAGTCTTTTCAAGAAGGTCTAGGTACTCAAGTTAAGCTTAGCACGACATTCCATCCACAGACCGATGGACAAGCCGAACGCACTATTCAGACTTTGGAGGATATGCTACGAGCATGTGTTTTGGATTTTGGCGGTAGTTGGGATGAGCATTTACCTCTTACTGAATTTGCCTACAACAATAGCTACCATTCCGGTATTCAAATGGCTCCATATGAAGCTTTGTATGGAAGGAAATGCAGATCCCCGATTGGATTGTTTGAAACGGGAGAGTCACAATTAACAGGCCCCGACTTGATTCAACAAGCGGTCGAAAAAGTCAAGATCATTCGAGACCGACTGTTAACATCCCAGAGTCGTCAAAATTCCTATGCGGACAACCGCCGATGAGACTTGGAATTTCAGGCCAATGATTGGGTATTTCTGAAAGTATCGCCAATGAAAGGGGTGATGAGGTTCGGCAAAAGGGGGAAGTTGAGCCCAAGATATATTGGACCTTATAGAGTCATCCGTAAGGTGGGTCGTGTAGCCTACAAATTGGACTTACCTTCAGAGCTTGAGTCAGTGCACCCAGTTTTTCATGTTTCGATGCTCCGCAAGGGTATTAGAGACCCAACAAGAATAGTTCCGGTTGATGATGTCCAAGTGACAAAACAACTAGCATATGAAGAAGTGCTTGTTGCCATTTTAGATAGACAGGTGCGAAGACTTCGAAATAAAGAAGTTGTTTCAGTCAAGGTTCTATGGCGAAACAACAATAGGGAAGAAATGACTTGGGAAGCGGAGGAGAATATGAAAGCCAAATATCCGCATTTATTCCAATCTCCAGAAGAGGTTCATGATGATACGCCGAGTTTATAAGGTATGTATGCTTACTTTTTATGTTCTGGGTCGTGTGTGGCCATAGATGTGTTGATATTGTGATGTAGCCCTGTGAGGCGATGATATTGTGGGCTGTTGTGACAGGTTGGTAGCGCCAGATTACAGAGGAAACTCTGGCAAAATTTTCGTAGAACCCCAAGTGTTTAACATTCGAGGACGAATGTTCCAAAAGGGGGGAAGAATGTTACACCTCGGAAATTTTCCGCGAGCCTACAATGAATAGACCAATGAAGGTATGAGTGTGCGATGTTTTACTAAGTAGGGAATGACTAATTATGAATTCTTGGAAATAAGAAAGTTGCGGAATTTTATTTCAGCCCAGTGGCCGTAAAGTGATTTACGGACCGTAAAGTGCCATCATCCTTCAACATTTCAAAAATTATGACTTTCTGTTAAATGTTGAAATGGTAAAATACAACCCAGAATACGGACCGTAAATTGAAATACGGCCCGTAAACTGAGTCATAAACTGCCATGATCTCCAGCCAACCTTTCTGCTTTTGGTATGCTTAAATACAACCACGTTATACGGCCCGTAAACTAGTATACGGTCCGTAAACTGTGGTTTACGACCACTGTACACCCCGACTGCTGTTCATTAAAAATCAGATTTTAAGTATTAAAAAGGGATCCTAACCTCATTTTATTTCATTTCTCATCTCCACAACTCAAGAACATCCTAGAAAATTCTCCAAACACTTCATTCATAAGAATTCAAGAGAATCAAAGGAAAACCAAAATCAACAACATCAAATCCATGAAACAAAGTGTATGAAATGCAAGTAAAAGTCATCTACCTGAAGAAAACCCAAGAAAGGTGAAGTAGGGTTTTGGGGCAAAGAAGGCATTACTACTCAAGACTTATTCAACCATCATCTAAGGTAAGTTTCATGACTTTATCACGTTGATTAAGGTATTGGAAAGCTAAGATGCTTGAATTGTAGAAAGACATGGAAAATGGGTCTTGAAGGAGTGAATAGTGTCACAATTGAATGATAGTTAAATGGAATCAAGAATGTTGATATACTATGACCATGAATACGTTGTAAATGATGTTTAGACCATGAAATGAGTATTATATATGAGAAAATTCGATAACGAGCTATAACCATAAATGTGGAGAAATTGGAGGAAAACGGTGGAATGTGGCAAATGTAGATAAATGACGATTGTTGATACGATATTGTGAGTATTGTGGTGAATGTTTGGTTGTTGAAATGAAACATGGGAAAAGTAGTAGAAACAAAGGAAATGCTGCCCAATTTTTCCCTAGAAATAGTAGCGCGTTCTTCTCGTCGATCGACTAACGATGGTATGAATTCTCTCGTGAAGGTAGCGACGTGACATTAAAGGAGAGCAAGTGAACGATAGCCAAGCTAAACGACAAGGTATGTGAGGCTAGTCCTTTCCTTCTAATTGCATTAATCCTATTGCATAAATTCCTTTCCTCTTCACGAGTTCATGTATTCCGAAGAAAGCTAGAAAGCCTATATCTATAAATGTCTATATAAGGTAAGAGAAATAATACGATGATGCCATAATGATAGAGATGTTATTGATTACTTACACTCACCTTATGTGCTAATTACTTCAAGGTGAGGCAGAATGTCAATAATTGCTCCATAATGAAATCGGTGGATCACGACCTTACGTCACCCCGATAAAGTATAGTTGATTATGAGCTTTACGCAAGTACTATAATAATATGAGCATGTCATGATAATATTACACCGTGCCTAGTTGGCCGGGCAGTCACCGCTAAGGCGGGCAGGTATACGGATACACCATGACCATTTGGCATAGGCAGACACCACTAGTGGGCGGCATGAGATGGTACCCCAGACGCGGGAGGCCTGGACGCGGGCTATTGTTATTTATTATCACACCGTTCCAATATGGACGGGCAGCTTACATATTATGCATATATGATATGATGATGAGTATGAGTAAGACAACATGCATTACTTCTCTTATGATTGTCATTCAGATCCAGATGTTTCATATTATAATTGTCTTCCTTCATTGTTTATGCCTCTCATACTCAGTACAATATTCGTACTTCCGTTTTCTTTGGACGCTGTGTTCATGCCCACAGGTAGACAGGGAGGTGAGCTTGATTCAGATCCATAGTAGCTGTCAGCTGATTGAGAGCACTCCATCATTCAGAGGTGCTTGTGATTCTCCTTTTGGTATATATGCATATTTTGGGCATGACGGAGTCTTGTTCCGTCTATATATATACAGTCTGTCAGTAGAGGCTCGTAGATACGCAGTGTGGGTTAGATGGTCTCACAAGATGTTATTATATGTATATATTATTTTGATGGCCGAAAGGAAAATGTATAGAATGCATTTATATTCTATCTAAAATATGTTTTTCCTATAATTCGTGTATGAAGTTGATATAAGGGCCTTAAGTGACTAAGATAAGTGGTAGAGTGAGTGGTGCTCGATGGCTAGCCCCGGGTACCCGTCGCGGCCCCTAGCTGGGTCGTGACATGGATGCTCCCCCTCTGCCCCTACCGCTTCCTACTAGATACTGGGGAGTCTGCCCTACCGGGCGCACAGACGAGGAAGAACCAGCTGCTGATCTTGTGGGCTGAGCCCCAACTTTACCACCCATAGATGAACAATCATGCATTATGTGCCCAACCTGACCACAGGCATAGCAAGCATCTGAACCTCGGCGACACTGACCTGAATGAAATCTGCCACACTTGCTACATCACAACACCGGTGCGATTAAATAGAGAGATCAAATCTCCTGCCCGAAAATCGAAGAGGTGCACTAGTCGCGGACTGGCCCGAATATCGGGAATACTGTTGCCACTGACCCCTTTTATACTACTAGCACCGGAAGATCTTACCCTCTTGCTCTGTCCTCTATCAATATCGCGCTCACCCTTTTGTGGTTGTTGCTGCTCTTTTAAGTTCTGGGCGTGGGCCTGAATACATGAAATGTCCATCTCCTCCTGCAATGAAGCTGTCAAGCAATCCTTGAACAAATGTGGCCCCAAGACACTAAAAAATCTATGTACTCTATCTCCCATGTCAGCCACCATAGTCGGAGCATATCTAGCCAATGAATCAAAGTGAAGGCTATAATCCCGACGCTCATATTCCCTAGCTTAAGGTTTAAGAATTTATCAGCTCTGGCCCATCGAAACTCGGGTAGCAAATAATGTCAGATAAAATCTTTCACGAACTCTTTCCAAATCGGGGGAGGCACATTTTCCCCTCTTGAAGAAATCCAATTATTGTACCAAAGGACCGCTACATCCCAGAGTCTATAAGATGCCAACTCCACAGATTCAGTATCGGAGGCGTGGATGATTCTGAACATCCTCAACATTTCATCAATAAAACCTTGCGGGTCTTCATCCGGCTTTGACCCGAGAAATTCTAAGGGATTTAAACTCATGAAATCGAGGGACCTTGCACTAACCACCCTATCACCGGGACCCACACTTTGCCATTGAGCCTGAGCGGCAACCAACTGAGTCAATAACTGAATGACCTCGGTCGTCTGTTGACTCGAAGCACCCGTGAAGGAACTGGGGGCATTGGAGCTGGAGTAGAGACCCCTCCTTGTTCTTCTAGAATAGGCGGAGTGTGAGAGGTATTGGATGGAGCCTCATTTTGGGATTCACCTTCTTTTATATTCATTGGTGGCTCCTTTTCCATCCGCCTTTTTGTCGTAGCCTTACTCTTCTGGCTGGCTGTGGCTTTCCTCTTTACCGGCATCGCTGAAATCATAACGCACAATTAGGGAAAAGGAAACCTCATAAAATAGCTCTATCCACAATCTAATAAGAAGAAAGACGGTCATTTTTCCTAGATGCCCCGCAACCTCTTGTTTATAAGTGTGGCGTTCACACCCATAAACGAGACTCTGCTGGACACAGCTCGTAGACACACCGTACGACGGAACACCTCTGATGCCACTTTTATCACGACCCGACTAGGGGGTTGACGGGTGCCTGGAGCTGACTACCGAGCACCACTCATTATGCGAATCATCATACCCAGCCTGAACACACATAATCTTCTAGGCAATATATATATATATATATATATACATACACATAAGCCCTCACGGCTGCAAAAATGATATACAAGTATACACTGATGTGTTCATGCGACAATTTCTACCCACTCATACGTATCTATAAGCCTCTACTAGAGTACTGAGACATAAGGACGGGACAGGACCCCGCCATACCTAAATATGTACACAAAAGAATGCCTCAATAATTGGCACCTCTGGAGTAGTGGAGTGCTTCTGTGTAGCTGCTGATAGACTCCTATGAATCGGTACAGCCTCCCTGCCTACCTGTGGGCATGAACACAGCGTCCATAAAATGAAAGGACGCCAGTACGAACAATGTACTGAGTACGTAAGGCATATACAATAACATGATAAAGAGATGCGAGAATATAAGATCAAGGGATAACCTGTAACTGATTGCCTCTTAAGGCGGAATCATGCATGCTAACTCATGTAATAAACAACATCATATCAAGTAAGCATATGTATGTAACTGCCCGACCATGTAGGTACGGTGTGATCATCGTTAGCCCACGTCCGGGCCTTCTGCGTCCAGGGTAAACATCTCATGCCGCCCACTAGTGGTGTCTGCCCATGCCATCTAAACATGGTGTACATGCCGCCCGCCTTACCGGTGTCTGCCTGGCCATATAGGCACGGTGTAATCTCAGCATTATATTCTTATCATAAAGCTTGCACTAGAGCTCAATTAAAAGTTACAACTCTATTGGGGTGACATAAGGTCGAGGACCTCCCTGTCACAACCCGACTAGGGGCCATGATGGGTACCCTGGGCTAACCACCGAGCACCGCTCATACCATTACCCATCGTACTCCTCAAGCGTTCATTCATTAATCTTATGCTCGAGTCATAGCAATTACCTTTATATACATAAGCCCTTCGGCTATCAAAATAATGTACATACAATAAGGACATCGTGAGACCATATTACCCACACATACGTATCAACGAGCCTCTACTAGAGTGCTAGACATAGGGACGGGACATGACCCCGTCATGCCCAAAACATGTATATAGACAAAAGAATAAATCAATGGCACCTCCGGAATAATGGGGTGCTCTCAAAGTCTGCTAGTAGCTCCTACGATTTTGGATCACCTCTCTGCCTACCTGTGGGCATGAACACAGCGTCCAAAGAAAACGGACGTCAGTACGAACATTGTACTAAGTATGTAAGGCATGAATGAAATGAATATAATAGGGAAATCATAAGACATAAGATGAAGATATAACCTGCTTAACTTTTAAGAATGGATGCATTTCATACATATGTCATATATAATCGTATTACATATATCATCATAGCACATACATCCCCATATCATATATACCATCACCGTTAACCTGCGTCCGGGTAACCATCATAAGCCGCCCACTAGTGGTGTCATGCCCGGCCCTCTAGGCTCGGTGTAAACATAGCAGCCCACCTTAGCGGTGACAAGGCCGGCCATCTAGGCACGGTGTAATCGTATGCTACCCGCCTTCGCGGTGACATGCCCGGCCATTTAAGTATGGTGGAATCGCATCATCATATACTCATCGTAAACTTAACATTATCATACATTTCATATGTATATCATAAGTTTAACATCATCATACATTTATCTTTAAAACATACATTAGAACTTGGAGGCAACTATGACTATGTCGGGGTGACATAAGGTCGTGAACCCCCGATTACATTATGGAGTGATCATAATCATCATATCTCACCTTGAGGGGACTAACATTTTTAGGTGAGTGTACACAAGGAAAAGCATCAATGGAACCACACTTAGGATCATTAACCTCATGGACATCGTACCTCACTTTAAGATTCTTTATACTTAACTCATCATCATCATTATCACGCTCCTATCGTATCTCCTTTCTTTATCATATGCGTATGTAGCTCTTTATAGTCATGGACTTATAATTTTTGTTATTTAGGAAGACCATGGAAAAATAGGAAGATTCATGCCATAGGAGTCATGCCTTAGAAGGAAAGGATTAGCCTTACATTCCTCTTTCATTTAACAATTTTCTCGCTTAATTGTTCTCCTTTAATGTTCACGTTTTTACCTTCAAGAGAATTCACATCAACATTAGCTAATCGATTATATGAACGTGCTTACTAATGCTAGAGAAATTTGGGCAACATTTCCTTTATTTATACAACTTTCCTCATATTACATATCAACTCCCAATCACCCATAACAACATTCACAATATTATAAGCAATAACCATCATTCATCTACATTATCCACATTTCACAATTTCACTTCAATTCCTCCATAATCATGGTCATAGTTCACTATTGCGTTTTCTCACATATATTACTTATCCCTTGTTCTAAATTTCACTTATAGCATACTTACAATCATCATATATCAACATTCATGACTCATTCAAAACTACTACTCAAAATCTCATTATTCCTATCTTTGTGACCCATTTTCTATGTCCTTCCATAATCTAAGTCTTTCAACCTCTCATTACCTTAAACAACATGAAAATATCATAAAACTTACCTTAGATAGTGTAGGAATAAGCCTTCAGTGGAAATACTTCTCTTGCACCAAAACCCTAGTTCACTTCCAATGGGATTTCTTGGCTTGGATGAACTTCACTGAGTTTCATACACTTGATTTGGTTGGTTTGACGAAGTTGATCACAAATCACTCTTGAGTTCTTGTGGATGAAGAGTGGAGAGCTCTCTAGAAAGTTCTTGACGTGTAAAGTGAGGAAATGAAATAAATTGGATGGGGTTGGGTCCTTATATCATTTTTAAAAATCTGTCCCGACCAGATTCTACGGACCAACATACTAGTCGTATAATTTATACTGGCCGTATGTATGGCCGTAGATCTGGTCCAGTGAAGGACCCATTCTGGTCACAACATACGGCCTAACATACGACCAGTATGTTGGGCTGTATAATTCCCAGCTTTCTGATGTTTGTTCTCGTCGACTCGTTTGACCTCCAATCCTTATGGAACCTTCTTAACACCTGTTTAACACCTCATTACCAATCTAAGGGACATTATAAATCTTCTCCAAAACATCATTAATCCTTCATTAATTCGATACTCGTAAATCTTGCCCGACACACAGCATAGACCTTGCTTTCCTTGACAACTTTCTTCCCTTACCACAAATGTCTTTGAAATCTCGATTAGGATCATCAAATGCTATTTCTTACTTATCAAAACATCGTATACGTCATGCCCTTCGTTAGTCTATTCACTGTACGTTAACGGGAAATTTCCGAGGTGTAACACCCCCGATGCCATTATGGAGTAATCATGATCATCATGTCTTAGCTAGAACGAACTAGCATCATAAGGTGAGTCTTAAGAACAATGAATAACATCAAGGAATCATATAAGGATAATTAGCTTCATAAGAATATCATATCATGATCTTTAGGGTCTCTAAATTTAGATTCATCGTCATCATTATCACATTCATAACATGTCTCTTGTCATTATATTATGAGTAGCTGTTAATAATAATAGACTTATAATTTACGGAATATGAGGAAGTCATGGAAAAATAAAGGAAGTCATATTATAGGAATCATGACTTAGAAAAATAAGGGACTATCCTCACATACCTTTACGTCGCTCTAACTTTACCGACTAAGTGCTCCCCTCCGATACTCACAATTCTACATTCAAGAGAATTCTTACTAAAATTAGATAACCGGAAACATACTTGAAGCTAAACTAAGGAAACTAAGGGCTAACGAAAATTGGGCAGCACTTCCTTTGTGTCTACAACGATCTCCATATAATACAACAGCTCCCAAACATCAATAACAACATCCATAATATCATAATCAATAAATTTTGTTAAGCTAGACATTATTCAATTCTCCAAAATTCCTTCTCATGGTTATCCATAAACATAGTTATCACCCAACATTGCATTAATTCATTTATAATGCTTCTTCTACATCCTTAACATCATTCATAACAAGATTATACTCATTTCATACTAAGAATCATAACTCAATTGAACTTACTACTCAAGATACCATTATTTCCATATTTGGGCTCATATTCTATATTCCTCTTTAATCTAAGTCTTTCAACCACTCAATACCTCTAATAACATGAAATAAGTGAAAAAATCACCTTTGAATATGTAGGAATGGACTTTGGATGAAGATATTCCACTTGAGAAAAACCCCGACTTCCACACTAAAGGATTTCTTGACTTGTATCAACCCTAGTGAGCACTCATATTCTTGACTTCATCAACTCTTGATGCTTAGCCCTTTATTTCTCTTGGGTATATGTTAAAATGGTATGGATAATATTCTAGAGCTTTCTTGAGGTGTGGAGAGTAAATGAAATGAAAAATGAGGGCTTGGGGTCTCTTTATATAAAAATTAAAAAGCTGCTCGATGAGGATTATACGGACCCTTATACGGTCCGTATAACTTATACGATCCGTATAAGTGACCGTACAATACCTCCAGTGAAAGACCCCTATCTGGACAGGTTATACAGTCCCTTATACGGGCCGTATAAGTGGCCGTATAAATCACAATTTCCGAGATTGCTCCCCTTGTTTCATGTGACTTCCTATCCTTATGGGACCTTCTTAACACTTTCTTAACACTTCATTAACAATCTACAGAGCATTATAGCTCTTCCCCAAGACATTATTAAATCGACATTAGCTCGGTACTTCGCAAAACCCTTCCAAAACACGACTTATACTTTGCCTTCCTCAACGAACTTCCTTCTCTTGCCTCAAATATCTTTGGAATCTTAATTAGAATCGCTAAGTATCCCTTCTTACTTTTAGGGACATTATATACATCTTACCCTGCGTTAGTCTATTTACCGCACAATGACATAAAATTTTCTGAGGTGTAACACTTGCCCTTTTTGCCAAATCTCATGACGCCCTTCAGTGGCGACACCTTCAAGAATACCCAATCTTTCACTCAAAACTCTAAGTCTCATTGAAAATCATCTACGTAAGATTTCTGACGACTCTGATGAGTTAATACTCGATCCTTTATAAGCTTGACTTTCTCTATAGCTTGCTGGACCAAGTCTGGCCCTATCAATTTTGTCTTTCCTACTTCGAACCACCCAATTGGAGATCTACACTTGCGCCCATATAAAGCCTCATACGGGGCCATTTGTAGTCTAGAATGATAACTGTTGTTATAAGAAAATTAATTAAGAGGTAAGTGATCATCCCAACTACCTCCAAAATCCAACACACATGCCCGTAGCATATCTTCAAGCGTCTGGATGGTACTCTCGGCTTGCCCATCAGTCTGTGGGTGAAATGCCGTGCTAAGATTCACCTGAGTCCTCAAATCTTCTTGGAAAATTTTCCAAAAATTGGCTGTAAATTGAGTCCCACTATCGGAGATAATAGATACTGGAATACCATGAAGTTACACTATCTCTTTAACATAAAGCTTTGCATAATCTTCTGCTACAAATGTAGTTCTGATCGGTAAGAAATGAGCTGACTTCATGAGTCTATCTACAATCACCCATATAGAATCATACTTACGTCGAGAACGGGGTAAGCCTGCAATGAAATCCATGTTAATTACTTCCCATTTCCAAGTCGGAATTTCTATAGCTTGTAACAATCCGCCTGGCTTTTGGTGCTCAATTTTCACTTGCTGACAGTTAGGACATTGAGCTACGAATTCCCCTATGTCCTTCTTCATTCCATTCCACCAATATATAGATTTAAAATCATGATACATTTTCGCTGCTTCGGGGTGAATCGAATAACGGGAACAATAGGCTTCTCTCAATATTTGATGGCATAATCCTGCAACTTCAGGAACACACAACCTGCCTCGACATAGGAGAACTCCATCTCTAGAAATCTCAAATGATGACTGCTTCTTCTGAGAGAGTGTATTTCTGTAATGAACTAGCATGGGATCCTCGTATTGACGCTCTTTCACTTCAACTACTAGCGACGAGATCGCTGAATTTTGAATGATAGCTCCCATACTGCCTGAGTCCACTACTCGAACTCGTAGGCTAGCTAACTGTTAGAGCTCACGAGCTATATCTCTTTTCTCAAGCTGAACATCGTATAAACTTCCCATGGATCTACGGCTAAGAGCATCAGCCAAAAAATTTGCTTTCCCGAGATGATATAGGATGTTAACATCATAATCTTTCAACAACTCCAACAATCGCCTTTGCCAAAAATTCAATTCCTTCTGCTTGAAAAATGTACTGGAGGCTCTTATGATCTGTATAAATATCAACATGGATGCCATACAAATAATGTCTCCACATCTTCAATGCATGAATCACTGCAGCCAACTCAAGATCATGGGTTGGGTAATTCTTCTCATGTTTGCGCAACTGCCTTGAGGCGTAGGCAATCACCTTACCATGCTGCATCAATACAAATCCTAATCCAATGCCCGAAGTATCACAATAGACAACATAGCCTTCTGGTCCATCTGGAAGTGTCAGGACTGGGGCAGAAGTTAACGTACTCTTTAGCTCTTGGAAACTACGTTCCCAAGCATCCGTCCATTGAAATTTAGCTGATTTCTGGGTCAACATCGTGAGTGGCGCAAAGATATAAGAAAAACCTTCTACAAACCTTCTGTAGTAACCTGCTAGGCCTATAAAACTATGAATCTCCATAGGTGTTTTAGGCCTTGGCCAAGTCTTCACGGCCTTAATCATTTGGGTATCTACCCGGAAGCCATCGGCTGAAATAACTGTAACACCTCGAAAACATTTCATGTCGTAACATGATAGACAGGTTAATGTAGAGTGAGACGAATATGATGTTTCTATAAGTAAGAAAGGTTATTTAACGATCCTAGCTAAGATTTCAAAGATGTTGGAAGCAAGAGGAGAAAGTTCCTTAAGAAGGGCAAAGTATAGGTGGTGTTTTGGAAAAGTTCCGTAAAGTACCGAGCTAATGTTGACTTAATGATGTCTTAAAGAAGAGTTGTAACTCTCCTTATATTGGTAATGAAGTTTTAAACAAGTGTCAAGAAGGTTCCAGAAGGATTGGAGATCGAACGAAACGACAGAAACCATTTCAGGGAAGTGGAGTTATACGACCACTTATACGGTCCGTATATGGGGTCCGTATAACCCCAGCAGGAAGATGTTTTTCATGGTGGTGAACCACGGTCACTTATACTGACCGTGCAATGTTATACGGACCGTATAAGTGTTCGTATAGTATCTGTCGGGCAGATTTTAAGTTATTGTATAAATAGATGCCCTTGGTTCTTTTATTTCATTTTTCATCTTCTACAAGTATTAAGAGCTCAAAATCCTTCTCTAAACTTATTGCACCCCAATCCAAGATAAAACAAAGATCAAGAGGCAAGAATCAAAGTGTTCATACGTTGGAAGGTCTCTTAGGGTTTGTAGACTACAATAAAACTTGGGCGTTGTGGCTAGGATTTTGTACAAAGTTGATAGCTACTCCAAATCTTGTTTCTATGGGATGAAAAGGTTAGTTTCCATGCTTATTTCATGTTGTTGAGAATGTTTGGTTGTAGCAAAACTTGGGTAGAAGAAGAAAGTAGAAACTGGAGTCTAAATGTAGCTTTTATGATGTTTATGAGTAGTCTATATGTAGTCATGATTTTTAGTATGATATGGATATAAACATGTTGTGGAAGGTAATAATGGTGATGAAGAAGTGTTATATGAAAATATGCTAAAATGGGTATGAAACTGCTAGTATGAGTTGAACATGGGGAAAGATATTGAAGGCTTAGTGTAATGTGATTACTTGAATTGGATATTATGAGTCTATTATGGAAGTTATTGTGGTTGTTGGGAGTTGTTTTGTGATATATTGGAAGTTGACGAAATAGGGGAAATGCTGCCCAATTTTCATTAGACTATGAATTATTCTAGTTTGAATTTAAGAGTGTCATTAAGGCCTAAACATGGCATGAATCCTTCTAAATGTAGATTGTTCAAGCTTCAACGGTGAACGTTAGATAGTTGAGAAGACAAAGAGGTATGTAAGACTAACCCTTCTTTCAATAAGGCATGGCTCCTTGGCTATATATATATATATATATATATATATATATATATATATATATCCTTTTATGAGTTCTATAATGTCCTCCAAATGATTCTATCTCCAAAGCTACTAATGCTCATGATCCTCGATCCTTTCATGATTCCATTGCATCCTTTATACGATAGTTGATACTCCAAGGATAGACGTAACAAAAATGATAATGGTAGTGACGTTGATTATACTTATGAACTCTTATGTATACATGTCTAAGTATGAATGACTATCGCGTGACACTAAGCTTATATAGCCGGGTATGATACCTAATGCGCGCGCACCACTGCAGTTGGGTACTAATGCTACTGAGCCTTCGTAGGGCCAGGTATGTATGATCACCGAGCCTTGTCATGGCCGGGTATGCGAAACACCGAACCTTCATGGTCGGGTATGGTATGGATACGAATATGAATACGAACACGAATGTATATGTATGTATGTACACGCGCACGCTTTAGAAATGGAAGGTCCCTATGAAAGACAAGTAAGTAAGTAATGATGATGATGGCTTTACTATCTCCTGATTCTCCCATCTTATGTTGTTTCTTATGTTGTCTCTTATGCTCCTATTATGATGTTGATTATGCTTTACATACTCAGTACAATATTTCGTACTGACGTCTTTTTGTTTGTGGACGTTGCGTCATGCCCGTAGGTGGCCAGGGAGACAGGGTTGATCCATAGTTTTTCATATTCAGGGAATACTTAGGGGAGCTCCATTTCATCCGGAGCTACAGCTTTTGGTATTATTCTTTTATGTACATACATGGGCACGGCGGGGTCCTGTCCCGCCTATATGATGTTACTTACTCTTCTAAGAGGCTCGTAGATAGTTTTATATGGTTAGATGTCTTGAAGCCTTATCGGCTTATATTTTGTATGTCATTTTGATTGCCTCGTCGGCTTATGTATATTGATGTGGGCATAGTTGTTAATGATGGTATAAATGTGTTATTGCCCAGTGAGTTTAACATTATTGATGTATATCATTCAAGAGTAAGCTATGTGGTCCACCTAGATATGAATACGAATGTACGATAAAAGGTACCCGGGTGGGTTAGCACCAGGTGTTATATCCCGTGTTTTCACACGTTGGAAAAATTTAGAAATAATCTTGACTTGTAAGAAATAAGGTCATAGTTGATTTTTATTGAACATAGGAGTTGCGCATGAAAGAATAGTGTCGTGGAAGTGTGGGATAAGGCTAAGGGCAATTTTGGAATTTTGGAAAATTAGCTTCGGGAATTACAAAACGTGGGCTATAAATTATTGGGCTAAAAAAATGATGAAATTGAGGCCCAAACAAGGGACCATGGCCGGCCAACATGGCTTTGGCCCAAGCCCATTTACATGGTCATGTGCTTGACCATGTGACCAATTAATAAAAGAATACTAAGTCATATTATATTCATTAGAGAGCTCAAGAAATTAGAAGGCAAGAAGCAAAGCAAAACAAGAGAAAAAAAAAAAGGGAAGAGGGTTTCGGCTTGGCCCTAGAAAAATTACCACCAAAAATCTTGCTCCAAGAATTAATCTCTTGTTGAATTCTTACTAATTCAAGGTCCCTTTGCAACTTGGTGTAGTTGGTTTGGAAGGAAGAAGTCTTGTTTCTTCAAGTTGACCCTATATTCAAGTGAAGAAGATTGAGTAAAAAGGTAAGAATTTATCCCTTATTATTGTGTTATGAAGTATTATTTGTGTTGTAGTATGTAGAAATGAGTTGATTGTATGGAAAAATGGAAGTTTGCAAAGTGGGTATGGAATATAGAATGTGGCCGTGTGTGTGTCAATGTGTAAGTGAAATGAGTTGAAATTTATGTTGTATTCTAGTTGGGTTATTGTGATGCTTGTAATGTAAATGAAAGTAAAATGATATAAGTTTGCTATGAAATGGAGCGTAGACGTTTATGTCATTTTAGAATGATTTTACGACATTATGGGAATGAAGTTATTAGGTTGTAAATTATGATGGATGTTGATGAATTTGGAAATTGGAAACATGTTATGAATATATATGCCAAAGATTAGACGTTTGAGCGAATTATGACTTTGACGGAAAGTTTGTATATTATGTATATCGTGTGTATAACTTGAGGAAACGATATGAAACGCTTCTAAACTATGTTGTGATGATCTAGTTTGATAATGAATGTGAAATCATTGAAATTGGTTTGGAAATTGAAGTTGAAATGAAGATGATGGCATTATGTCGGCAAGTAGAACTAGTGGTACCATATTGTGTTTCTAATGTTTGTTGTTGATGTTAATGTTGTTGTTTGGGTTGTTGTTGATGGTTTTGAGCCGAGTTGAATTCTCGGGGATGCTATATGTATAGGGGAAGTGCTGCCGAAATTTCGGTAGACAAATATGAGTTGAATTGAATTCGTAGCATCTATAACTTACAATTGGTAAACTTGACCATTTGCAGATTTTTGACAAAACGGGAAGTGAGTTTGGAGAGGCGTAAGGAGCTTGAAAGGTATGTAAGGCTACCCCGATCCTTCTCTTGGCATGCCTAAGTGTATTAGAATCGGATTCGGGCCTCGAAAGACTTTCTGCCCATCGGAATCCGCAAGTGAAAATATCACTTTTCCTTTCAGTATGATTAAACTCTTTTGGTATGCTTTCTTGGAAATTATGCAAACTTTCTCTAAACTCCATGGAAAGCTATAGAACGTCCGTAGAACCTTTGTAGGTGACCCCATAAGCTTAAAACAGGTAATTTGAGCCCACCACCTTGCTTGTCCCGAGGTGGGCCCGCTATTCTCGATTTCGCCCTTATTGTACTTAAGTCCTATTTTCGAGCGGTTTTTGAAAGAAATGTTTGACTACCATTCTAATTACCTAACAAACATTGTTTTAAATATTCCATTAAGTCTGATAAATTGTTTTGCCACTCGAAACGACTTCAGAAAGGTTATACTCTGTAATTCATTATGATATCCGAAACTCGTTTACTATGATTCCTTCCGTCTTCATTGGATCGGTTTGTCTTTGATATGCCTCATCGAGTCTATGGAAACATTTATGATAATTTAATTGCATTAGTCTCTCACTTCTCCATTCGTGGATGCCCCAATGTTTCCCACACTGAGCTCGGGCCAGGATATGTTGTCAAGCGTAATCCCCTGCATTGTTCGCCGTGCCTCGATGTGAGGGGGCAGGTATACGTGTACATGGGTTTGTGGAGTAAGTTGTGCCATGTACACAAGTTCTGATATGATTTGCTATGGCCATCTGATATGATATATTATGTTACAGGGTTATGCCCTATTCTGATTCTTCTGTGTTGTGACACCAGCGTCGGGAGGGTGGCCACGTTCTGTCTGTCGAGTCCCTTGGCAGGGGCCGGATTTGATATGACATATGTTTCTGTACACACTCTGCATGTTTTGAAAATATATGTTTGATACTTTGGATTTTCTGCTCACTTTCTGTACGTTCTGTACCAGTTATGATCTTGTTTCTGTAATTCAGGCTTTACATATTCAATACATATTTTGTACTGACCCCCTTTCTTCGGGGGCTACGTTTTCATGCCGCGCAGGTACCGACAAAAGGTTTGCTGATCCGTCCGCTTAGGATCTTATTCTGCTATTTTGGAGCGCTCTTTTATTCAGAGCCATCTTTTGGTATAGTCTGTCACTTCTATATATGTATATTCTCGTTCATGGGTACGGCGGGGCCCTGTCCCGTCATATGATTCTGTCGGTCTGTTTAGAGGTTTGTGGACATGTTTGTGGGTTGGGGGTTCTTTCTGTACAGATGTATGTATATGTCGTGTTTGGGCGATTCCATTCGCCGCGGCGGCCGGTCCGCATATGTTAAATGCTGGTTTGTTGGCCCTGTGTGGCCTTTGTTGGTATTTTCTGCGTGCAGGGTATATTGGATAGTCCGTAAAACAAAGGAAACTCTGCCGAAATTTTTCGGGAAATTAACTAAATTTAAAATAAAGCCTTGTCAGCTTCTGCTATATACTAGAATGCGTTTGATACAATTTGAGATAGCATTTGATAGATGCGTTCGGGTGCCCAGATCGGGCCCTAGTCACGGCCTACGGGGTTGGGTCGTGACACCAGGTGCCCGTCATGGCTCTCGGGTCGGGTCGTGACAAAAGTGGTATCAGAACAGTTCTGTCCTAGGGTGTGTCTATGAGCCATGTCTAGTAAAGTCTTGTTTATGGGTGTGTTGCGCGCCACACTTATAAACAAGAGGCTGCAGGCATTTTAGGAATGAATGACCTTCTTTCTTCATAAGATCGTGCGATAGAGATATGATATAAAGACTTCTCTTCCTTAATTGAGTGTTATGTATTTTAGAAATGCCTGTAAAGAGAACGGCTACGGCAGCCCAAAAGGGCAAGACAGTGGCAGAAAAGCGGGCTAAAAGAGCACCGCCAACGGATATTGAGGAGGCTGAGTCCCAAAATGTGGCTCGATCTCAGTCCTCCCATTCAGTGCCTATTTCTGAGGAGCATGAAGGAGCCTCAGCCCTGGTTCCAGCACCTCCAGCTCCTCCACCGGATGCTTTGGGCCAAGATGTAAAAGAGGCCATTCATTTGCTTACTCAGTTGGTTGCCACCCAAACTCAGCGGCAAGGTACAGGGCAAGGTGATAGGGCCTTTAGTGCGAGGGCCCGTGATTTTATTAGCTTGAACCCTCCGGAATTTTTTGGGTCAAAGCCGGAAGAGGACCCTCAGGATTTTATTGATAGAAGGTTGAGGACACTTCGGTTAATTTATGCTTCAGACGTTGAATCGGTGGAGTTAGCATCATATAGATTGAGGGATGTAACGGTTCATTGGTATACAGCTTGGATGGCTTCACGGGGAGCCAAAGCACCTCCCCGGTATGGCAAGAATTTATGGATGCCTTCCTCTGACATTACTTGCCTCCAGAGGTTCGGCGGGCTAGAACCGAAAAATTCCTAAATCTTACGCAAGGGAGCATGAGTTCTTTATAGTATAGTCTCTGCTTTAATTCTTTGGCTAGGTATGCTTCGGCCATGGTAGCGGATATGAGTGACCGAGTGCACCGATTTATGAGAGGCCTAGGGCCACATTTGATGGATAGGTGCTTGACCGCGTCCCTTCATGACAATATGGATATCTCGCGCATTCAAGCCTATGCCCAGAATTTAGAAGAAAGCCAACAACAGCAAAGAAGTGAGCGTGAGCATGATAGAGGGTATAACAAGAGGGCTAGATCTTCGGGTCCGACGAGTGAGTTTAGGGGCGGGCTGAGACAGTAGTTTTCTAGACATTCAGGCCATGCTATGACTAGTGCACCTCCATTGTTTACAGGCCAGATATTTGATAGATCTACTTATTTCGGGCCGAGTCAAAGTTTCGGGGATTCAGGTTCTTAGTTCAGGGGTGATTCGGGTCAGGCGAGGCCACCCGTGCCACGATGTTCTCAGTGTGGGAAGTTACATTAGGACAGTGTCGATTGGGTTCAGAGGCTTGTTACGCATGCGGTCGGCCAGGCCATATCATGCGTGATTGCCCCTCGGTTGGTGGTAGGGGTAGGACCCAGCCTTCAGGATCAGTAGCCGGATCTTCATCATCTATACGCCCTATGGGGCCAGGTTCACATGTGCCAGTTAGCCATGGTAGAGGTAGAGGAGATCCCCCAGTTTTAGCGGTCCTTAGCACCGTATTTATGCTCTGGCTGGACGCCAAGATCTTGAGTCTTCTCCCGATGTCATCACAGGTATATTATCGGTATTCTCTCATGATGTATATGCTTTGATAGATCCGGGCTCCAGATTTTTGTATGTTACTCCATATATTATGGGTCGGTTTGGGATCAAATCGGAGACGATCAAACCTTTTGAGGTGTCTACAACCGTTGGTGAGCCGGTAATAGCTAGTCGAGTATATAGAAATTATTTAGTTGTGATTTGTGACCATCGTACTATGGTTGACTTACATGAGTTAAAAATGGTGGATTTTGATTTTATCATGGGCATGGATTGGCTGGCTTCTTGCTATGCCAATATTGATTGTAGAGTGAAAATGGTTCGCTTCCAATTTCCGGGAGAACCAGTTTTAGAATGGAAAGGGAACACTGCGTCACCAAAAGGTAGGTTTATTTCCTATCTTAAGGCAAGGAAAATGATCACAAAAGGTTGTATTTACCATCTAGTTCGGGTTCAAGATGTAAAAGCTGAACCGCAAGCTCTTCAGTCTGTCCCCGTAGTGAATGAGTTTCCAGATGTGTTCTCGAAAGAGCTTCCAGGCCTCCCTCCAGAGCGGGAGATTGATTTTGCTATCGACGTGCTACCAGATACAAAGCCCATATCTATTCCTCCTTATAGAATGGCTCTCGCAGAGTTGAAAGAGTTGAAGGAGCAATTGAAGGACTTGCTCGAGAAAGGCTTTATTATGCCTTGTTCATCCCCGTGGGGAGCACCCGTGTTGTTTGTACGAAAGAAAGATGGCTCCTTGCGAATGTGTATTGACTATCGACAACTGAATAAAGTGACGATCAAGAACAAATATCCTCTTCCAATGATTGATGACTTATTTGATCAATTACAAGGTGCCAAATGGTTTTCAAAGATAGATTTGAGATCTGAGCATCATCAAGTGAGAGTTAGGGAGAAAGATATCCATAAGACAGCCTTCAGAACAAGATATGGCCACTTTGAGTTCTGAATGATGTCATTTAGGCTAACTAATACACTAGCAGTATTTATGGATTTGATGAACAATGTGTTCAGGCCCTTCCTAGATTTATTTGTGATTGTATTCATCGACGATATCTTGGTGTATTCTAGGTCTGAGGCAGAACACGCAGATCATTTGCGTACTGTTCTTAGAATTCTTTAAACACAAGAATTATTTGCTAAATTTTCTAAGTGTTAGTTTTGGTTGAACTCAGTGACCTTTCTGGGGCATATCATTTCAGTCGATGGTGTTCGGGTAGATACCCAGAAGATTGAGACCGTAAAGACTTGGCCAAGGCCCACAACTCCTACAGAGGTTCGTAGTTTTCTGGGCTTAGCAGGCAATTACAGGAGGTTCGTAGAAGGTTTTTCTTCTATTTCTGCACCACTGACGAAGTTAACCCATAAATCAGCCAAATTTCAATGGACAGATACTTGTGAGCGTAGTTTCCAAGAGCTAAAGGATAGACTAACTTCTGCCCTAGTCCTGACACTTCCAGAAGGATCGGAAGGTTATGTTGTGTACTGTGACACTTCAGGCGTTGGGCTAGGCTGTGTGTTGATGCAATATGGTAAGGTGATTGTGTATGCTTCAAGACAGTTACGGAAACATGAGAAGAATTATCCAATGCATGATCTTGAATTGGATGCAGTGATTCATGCATTAAATATATGGAGACATTATTTGTATGGTGTCCATGTGGATATTTATACAGATCATAAGAGCCTTCAGTATATCTTCAAGCAGAAAGAGTTGAATTTGCGACAACGATGGTGGTTGGAATTATTGAAAGACTATGATGTTGACATCCTGTATCATCCCGGAAAAGCAAATGTTGTGGATGATGCTCTTAGGCGTTGATCCATGGGAAGTTTATGCGATGTGCAGCTACAGAAGAGGGAAATGGCTCATGAGCTCTAGCAGTTAGCTAGCCTAGGAGTTTGAGTAGTGGACTCAGGTAGTATGGGAGCTACCATTCAGAATTCAACGGTTTCGTCGTTAGTAGTGGCAGTGAAAGAGCGACAATATGAAGATCCCATGCTAATTCATAACAGAAATACCCTCCCTCAAAAGGAGAAGTCATCATTTGAGATTTCTGGAGATGGAGTTCTCCGATTCCGAGGCAGGTTATGTGTTCCTGATGTTGCAGGATTACGCGACCAAATATTGAGAGAAGCTCATTGTTCCCGTTATTCTGTCCACCCAGGAGCAAAGAAAATGTATCATGATCTTAAATATGTATATTGGTGGAATGGGATGAAGAAAGATGTAGCTCAATTTGTAGCTCAATGTCCCAATTGTCAGCAAGTGAAAATCGAGCACAAAAAGTCGGGCGGATTGTTGCAAGCTATAGAAATTCCAACTTGGAAATGGGAAGTAATTAACATGGACTTCATTACAGGCTTAACTCGTTCCCGACGTAAGTATGATTCTATATGGGTGATTGTGGATAGACTTATGAAGTCAGCTCATTTCTTACCGGTCAGGATTACATATGTAGTAGAAGATTATGCAAAGCTTTATGTTAAAGAGATAGTGCGGCTTCACGGTGTTCCAGTATCTATTATCTCCGATAGAGGGACTCAATTTACAGCAAATATTTGGAAATCTTTCCAAGAAGGTTTGGGGACTCATGTGAGCCTTAGCACGGCATTTCACCCACAGACAGATGGACAAGCTGAACGTACCATTCAGACCCTTGAGGATATGCTACAGGCATGTGTATTGGATTTTGGAGGTAGTTGGGTGGATCATTTACCGTTTATTAAGTTTGCCGGTAGTAATAGTTATCATTCTAGCATCCAACTGACGTCGTATGAGGCTTTATATGGGTGAAAGTGCAGATCCCCAATTGGGTGGTTCGAGGTAGGAGATACTAAATTGATAGGGCCAGACCTGGTCCAGCAAGCTATAGAGAAATTAAGCTCATACAGGATCGATTATTAACAGCTCAGAGTCGTCAAAAGTCCTATGCGGACAATCGTCGAAGGGACTTAGAGTTCCAAGTAAAAGATTGGCTATTCATAAAGGTGCCGCCGATGAAGGGTGTAATGAGATTTGGCAAAAAGGGGAAGCTTAGTCTCCGGTACATTGGGCCTTATGAGATTGTGGGCAAAGTAGGCAAAGTGGCTTACGAATTAGATCTACCTCTTGAGTAGGAGTCAGTTCACCCAATTTTCCATGTATCAATGCTTCGTAAGTGCATTGGATTTCCTTGTAGAATAGTGTCACGACCTGACTAGAGTATCTACGAGCCTCTACTAGAGTACGAGACATATGGACGGGACAGGACCCCCGTCGTTCCCAAAACATATATATACACCAAATAATAAGTGATGGCACCTCCAGGACAATGGAGTGTTCTCAAGATTTGCTGATAGCTCCTATGAAACTGGATCACCTCTCTGTCTACATGTGGGCATGAACACAGTGTCCAAAGAAAAGGACGTCATTACGAATATTATACTGAGTATGTGAGGCATAAACAATAATAATACGACAATGAAATAGGGAGACATCAAATGAAGAACAATCTGTAACTGACTGTCAGTTTTAATAGAAATAATGCATGCTGACTTACTTCATAACATCATCATAATATCATGTATGCATATATATATATGTATAAGCTACCCGACTATATAGGAAGGGTGTGATCATCATTAGCCTGCATCCAGGCCTCCTGCGTCCGGGGTAACCATCTCATGCCGCCCACTAGTGGTGTCTGCCCATGCCGTCTAGACATGGTGTATACGCTGCCCGCCTTAGCCATGTCTGCCCGACATATAGGCGCGGTGTAATGTCATCATCATGTACTCATCATAAAGCATGCATAGAATTGTTATGACCCGTGTTTTCACACGTTTGGAAAGACTTGAATTACATTGGATTCTTGAGATATAAGATCAATTTGATATTTTGTTGAACATAGGAGTTATGCATGAAAGAATAGAGTCATGAAAGTGTGGGACAAGGTTAAGGGTAATTTTGGAATTTTGGAAATTAGTTTCGAGAATTACAAAATGTGATCCATAAGTATTGGGCTCAAAAAATAATTGAAGCAAAGTGAGGCCCAAAATGGGGTGCTTGGCCGGCCACTTTGGCTTGGTCCAAGCCCATTTTATGGGTCATGTGACCAAGCACTTCAATACTTATATAATTGAAGACTATGATAAGTATGAAAGGAGATAACCAAGAACAAAAAAATAGAAGAGGAGAAAGAAGAGGGTTTCGGTTTGCTAGGAAAAAATAGGTACCAAAAATCTTGCTTCAAAAATTTATTTCTTGTTGATTTTCTACTAAGTCAAGGTTCCTTTGTAACTTGGTATAGTTGGATTGGAGTGGGGAGCATTAGAATCATCAAAGTGACTACATCTCCAAGTGAAGGAAACTTGAAGAAAAGGTATGAATTTCTACCTTTTTATTGTGTTGTGAAGTTTTGATTGTGTTGTAGTATATGGAAATGTGTTGATTGTATGAAGAAATGGAAGTTTGCAATGTGGGTTTGGTATATGGCTTGTAGCCATGGGTGTATATATGTTGTATACATATATGAGTTGAATTTTATGTTGCATTCTAGTTGTGGTTATGATGGAAATTATATTGGGAATGAAAGTTGAATGAATTTGGTTGAAGTTGGAATATAGATGATTATGTCACTTTAGAATATTTTGTGATATTATGGAAATGAAGTTGTTTAAGATGTGAATTATGATTATGGTTGATGAATTTGGAAGTTGGAAATTTGTTATGAAGTTGTATGCCAAAGATTTGATGTTTTGCATAAGTTATGAATTTTGGCGGAAGATTGTATATCATGTATATCGAGTGTATATCTTAAGGAAAACGATATGAAATGTTTCTAGAACTATATGGTGATGATCATGATGGTTGTTGAATATGAAATTATTGATCTTAGTTGAAAGTTGGGTTGAATTGAAGATTATGTCAACTTGTGAGAAAAATGACTAGTGAAGGATATTTGTGTTTTTAATGTTCATTGTTGATATTGTTGTTGTCGTTTGGGTTGTTGTTGATGATTTATAGCCGAGTTGAATTCTCGGGGTGTCATATGTATAGGGGAAGTGCTGCCGAAATTTCGGTAGCCAAATATGCTTAAGTTGAAATAATGGCATTAATAATTCACAATTGGTAAACTTGACCAATTGCAGTTTTTCGACGAAACGGGAAGTGAGTTTGGAAAGGCTTAAGGAGCGCGAAAGGTATGTAAAGCAAACCCAATTCTTCCCTTGGCATGCCCTTAGTGTATTAGGGTCGGATCCGGGCCTCGAAAGACCTCTTGGCCCTCGGAATCCGCAAGACAAAATTTCAGTTTTTCCTTCAGTAGAATTGAACCATTTTGATACGCTTTTTCTGAAATTATGCAATTGTGCTCTAAATTACTCAGAAAGTCATAGGATGTCTGTATAACATTCGTAGATGATATTATATGTTTAGAGGGCACAATTTGAGCCCGCCGCCTTATTTGTTCTGAGGCGGGCCCACTATTTACGTTTTTGCCCCTAATGTGTTAAAGCTTCCTTTTTAAGCGATTTTTGAAAGAAATGTTTTAATTACCCTACTAATCGCTTAACGAATATTATTTTAAATATTCTGTTAAATATTATAAATTATTTTGACACTCGGAATGACTTCGGGAAAGTTATACTTCTGTAATTTATTATGATATCCGAAATACATTTATTATGATTCCGTCCGACCCCATTGAATTTGTTTGTCTTTGATACACTTCATCGAGTCTTTGAAAACATTTATTATATTTTAA